>NW_008824542.1:3779782-3783620 GCF_000699105.1 Pygoscelis adeliae
AAGTGTTATGAACTGACTGCAACCACCATTCCCTGTCCCCCTGCGCTGCCTTGGGGAGAGGAGGAGGTTGGAGAGTCAGGAAAAAAGAAGTGAAGTTGAGACAGGAATTAGGGGGGTGGGGGGAAGGTGGTTTTAGTTTTGTTCTTATTTCTCACTTTCCTACTCTATTTTTAATTGGCAATAATTTAAATTAATCTTCCCCAGGTCGAGTTTGTTTTGCCCATGACGGTAACTAGTGAGCGATCTCCCTGTCCTTATCTCGACCCATGAGCTTTTTCATCCCATTTTCTCGTCCTGTCCTGCTGAGGGGGAGTGATAGAGTGGCTTGGTGGGCACCTGGAAGCCAGCCAAAGTTAAATGACCACAACTTACATATTTTTCTGTCTCCTCATATATTTAAATACTGCGAAAGTGTTGAGGATATAGTAAAAGAGTGAAAACGACAGTTAAGAACAGGTCACTTATTTAAAATTAAGTATGAACTGTTAAATAAGGCCATAATCAAGAATACCTGTTAGTGGATGGTACATCAGAGAGTTATGTCAGTAATAATAATGCAAAGATGAAATGCTAGATTAAGCAAGATATTTTATTTCAAAACATGAATGTTGGAGACTGTTCCTTCACTTCTGTGATGTACCACTGAAATTACTAGACTCTGAGAAGTCTTAGATTTATCATAGGCATATTGCAGTGCAAGGAGTTATCCTGTTTATTACAGATATGTTTATAATAGCTTCAGCATTACCCAGAAAATACTGTTCTTCGCATGTTATTAGTTGGACGTAATTATACCTCTTAGATACTGCAATGAAATGCAGACTCACAGATAATTATGGGGTTTCTAAAATAGTGGGTAGATAAAAGGTTTACAATGTTATCAGAAACAACATTCAGATATGTTTATAGTTTTCAGCATAAATAGAAAAGGTGTCTAGCACTGATTAGAAGAACCTAAACTTGTTGAGGTTAAAAGAAAATGAGATCATTTTACAAGTTAGATCAATTTCTTATTAGCATATATTGAGGAATCTGCATGTACAAAGTTTTTGCTTACATAATCAGTGGTTTAATGTGTTCAGTTTTGATTCATGCTGACGTTGCCTTATTGTTCTGAACACAATAGTGCTTGCCTTGCATGACTGCTAAAAGGCATAACTTTCGATGTTTGCCTTGAAGTCAAAAACATCATTGATGTATAATGAAGATTAGCCATTAAGAGTTATTTGTAATGACTACAACAAATAATGTCATGGTGTTCATTATAACATGGTAATATTTACAATATTTTATACCACAGCCGTGAGAACCATGAAGACTTATTGATCCTGGTATTTCAGGACTTATTGATCTGGTATTTCAGAGCTTCTTCTGTTGCATCATTTACAACAAAACAGCTCAGAAATTAAGAATCTTCTAAGGCAGAAAGCACTGGATGAAAGACCCTGAAAGGAATTTTAACTCTGGTGTAAATGGACGTTCCTCCCATGTCTACATACCTATTCCAGGATTAAATCTGGCTAATTTTCTTCCCTGACTGGTTTCAGAAATAAGTTTGATATCAGTATAATATAGATGAAAGAAATATTGTCCCAGGCAATCATCTGCCTCCTTAGCTTTGTACTGCATTACAGCTGGTCTCTTGCCTCATACAGTTAACCATACCTGCTATTCATCCCCAAGCCTTGTTGGCAGTGCAGTAGAACCACGACTAAACACCTCAAACATGGCCAGAAAAGACAGTGAGTTTACTATTGAAAGGTAGAGAAATTAAATAAAAATCAGTTGTGAAAGTAAGGTCATGTGGATGCGAGTCAATAATAAAACTCATTGATTAATGTGCCCCAACACATCCGATATCAGTGAGATCCACATATTTTTATTGTTCTTGTGCATGTTTTTTGCATGCTTATCCTTATTCAGGATCCTGTTCTGTGGAGCTGACCTGTTCAAGAGAAAATAATTAAGACTATCATTAGAAAGAAATCTGTGATGTGCCAAAGGTCTGAATAGTGATCCAGTGGAAAAAGAAATATGGGCAATTTGTACATAACTTTGTAACAGTGAAGTTATCTATGGTTGCCTGTATGGTATCATACCCAGATAAAAATGCTTGTATAGTTTTGTAAAAGAAAAGTCTTCTGAACTTTTAAAACTGCTGCTTATTGAAAGGCACTACTGCTTAAATTTGAAATATTTCAGGACAGCTGAACAACTTTCATATAGGAAATTTACAATCAATTTATAAAAAGTTAACTTTGTGAGAACATTTTACGCAATATTTAAAAAAAACCCCAAACCTAAATACTGAAGTAATACTGACATTTATTTTACTGTGGTTGTGGAAAATCAAAGAGCAAACCATGAGTTAGCCTAACCTAAACAGTACATTACTGGCTTATGTTCAACTTGCTGTCTATGAGGACCCCCACTACTTTTTCTGAAAAGCTCCTTTCCAGCCAGCTGGCCCTGAGTGTGTACTGGTGCATGGGGTTGTTCCTCCCCAGAAGCAGAAACTTCCATTTCCTTTTGTAGAACTTTGTGAGGTTCCTGTCAGTCCATTTCTCCAGCCTGTCGAGGTCACTCTGAATGGCAGCACAACCCTCTGGTGTATCAGCCACTCCTCACAGTTCTGTGTTATCTTAAAACTTGCTGAGGATGCGCTCAGTACCATCATCAAGGACATAAATGAGAATGTGGAATAGGATTAGACCCAGTATTGAACCCTAGGGTACAGAAAGACTGATGGGCCTCCAGCTGGGTTTCTTACCTCACTGTACTTTCATCTACCCATACTTAATCAGTTTGTCTATAAGCATGTCATGAAGACAGTGTTGAAAACCTTACTGAAGTTCAAGATCATCATCCACTGCTCTCCACTCATCCACCAAGCCAGTCATCTCATTGTAGAAGGCTATCAGGTTGATCAGGCATGATTTCCCCTTCATAAATCCATGCTTGCTACTTTCAGGTGTCCTCCTGTCCTTAATATGTTTGGAAATGGTGTCAAGGAGGATTTGCTCCATCACCTTCCCACAAATCAAGGTGAGGCAACTGGCCTGTAGTTCCCCAGATACTCTTTCTTGCCCTTCTTGAAGACAGGAATGAAGTTTTCATTCTTCCAGTTCTCAGGAATCACTTCCTGATCACCATGAGCTTTCAAAGATGTTCGAGAGTGGCCTCACAACGACATTGGCCAGCTCCCTCAGCACCCATATGTACAACACTTCAGGCCCCATGGACTTGTGTATATCCAATATGTTTAAATGTTCCCTAACCTGATCCTCCTCCAGCAAGAATAAGTCTTCCTTGCTCCAGACTTTCCCTCTGATCTCAGGGGCCTGGGATTCCTGAAGGCAAGTCTTATCCGTGAGGACAAAAGTGAAGAAGGTATTCAGTACATTGGTCTTTTCCGTGTCCTTTGTCACCATGTAATCTGCCCCATTGTCCTGGTTTCGGCAGGGATAGAGTTAATTTCCTTCTTAGTAGCTGGTACAGTGCTGTGTTTTGGATTTAGGATGGGAACAAAATTGATAAGGCACCGATGTTTTACTTCTTGCTAGGTAATGCTTACACTAGCCAAGGACTTTTCAGTTTCCCATGCTCTACCAACTGAGAAGGCGGCAGGTGCACAAGAAGCTGGGAGGGGGGCACAGTCAAACTGGCCAAAGGGACATTCCATACCATGTGACGTCATGCTCAGTACATAAACTGGGGAAAGCTGGCTGGGGGGGCTGCTGCTCAGGGACTGGCTGGGCATCAGTTGGCGGGTAGTGAGCAATTGCACTGTGCATTACTTGCTTTGTATATTATTATTATTATTATTATTATTATTATT
>NW_008824542.1:3783653-3789792 GCF_000699105.1 Pygoscelis adeliae
CCCCCGGGGGGGGGGGGGGGGGGTGGGAGTGAGCGAGCGGCTGTGTGGTGCTCAGTTGCCAACTGAAGTTAAACCACTACCCCCATTCAGTGGGGCAGCCCCTGTTTTCCGTCATCTACCTTTTGCTGCTGACATACCTGTAGAAGCCCTTCTTGTTCCATTCATGTCCCTTGCCAGGCTTAACCCCAGATGGGCTTTGGTTTTCCTAGAAATATCCCTGCCTGCTCAAAGGAGTGTCTCTATACTCCTGGGTGTCCTGACCCTGGTTCCATCTATTTTATGCTTCCATTTTATGTTTGAGTTTAGTCAGTAGCTCCTTGTTCATTCATGCAGGCTTACTAGTACCTTTGCTTGTTTTTGTGTTTATTGGGATGAACCATTATTGAGCTTGGAGGTAGTGATCCCTGAATATCAACCAAGTCTCTGGACTGTTCTTGTCTCCAGAACCATCTGCATGAGATTCTTCAGAATAGAACCCTGAACAAAGTCTGTTCTTCTGTCAGGGTTGTGTTCCTGCCTTTTGCCTTGCCTCCCTCCTTTCAGGATCCTGAACTCCACCAACCCATGGTCACTGCAGCCCAGGCTGCCCCAACCTTTACATTCCCGACCAGCTCTTCCTTGTTTGTAAGCATGAGGTCCAGCAGAGCACGTCCCCTTGTCAGTTCTTGATCACCTGTGTTAGGAAGTTGTCATCAATACACTCCCTAAACTTCCTTGATGGCTTGTGCCCTGCTTTGTTGCCCTCCTAGGAGATATTGGGGTGGTTGAAATTCCCTGTGAGGATCAGTTCCTGCTCATGTGAGGCTTCTCCAACAGTCTATGATGGAGGAAATTCATGGACAGTTTTCCCACTTCCAGGTTGTCTTAACATGGTTTCCACCCACTTTTTTATATACATCAAGCAAGTGATTTTTACCGGTGTTTTATCCATGGCCGCTCTGGAATCAACTAAAGCTTTGTTGATCAAAAATAGCAAAACTATAGTTCCAGGGATCTGCCTGAAAGAACATTTAAGAAAATTGTGCCTCTCTGTGGTACTCTAAAGGTGCAACAGAATTTAACGTTCTTTGGTTTGGCCTGAACTGTGATTCTCATATTATTAACCCCTTGGGTCCATAGGAAACATTCTTGTGAATAACTGCACAGAAATGAGAATAAGGTTTTCTCAGTTTGAACTCCACTCTCACATCTAGTAATGGAAATGATACTTGAATATCATGTGGGATGTTGTACAAACTCATCAGTTAGGTTTTGGACAGTGCTATGAATTGCTGGTAATTTATTCTGACATTAGGTAATAGGATCTTGTAATTTCATGTTTACATTTTGAATATACTAAAAAATCTTGGTATTTTTATGGTTTAATTCCCTTCCCCTCCCCAGAAACAGTACTGTTTTCTACTGCTTTTCTTCTAAAAATTTAAAACTTGTTTTCCTTTCATTGTTTCTATATCAGATCAGATGCTTGAGCAATATTTCTTACCAAGAAACAACTGGAAATATTGTTTATAACTTTTTATGATATCACATTTGGTTTATTCTGTCTCAGATATGAACTGTATGCACAGAAAGCAGGTTGCAGGCTAAATTTTACAGTTACTTGCATCTTGCTCCAGACCAGTCTTTTTTTCAGGTCCTATTATGACCTATTCTTCATGGGACTAGTAACAGAGTTAGTTTATCCATAGACTAACAGCCTTTCTTAAAGGGAGATAGCAGTTTGCAACCTCTGAGGTGGAAAAGAGAAGACGTATTTTATTTAGAGATTTGTGTAGGAAAATCATAGGTAGAGGAAGCTAATGATTTCTGATGGGCTTAAAGAAAACAGATTTTTTTATATATATATATATTTAAGCAACAGAAAAAAGGGGTTTTTCACACTGGAAGACTGATTCAGTTAATAGCAACTAGATAGAAAATAGAGAAAAGCATTTTCTGTGAAAGCTGCTTCAACACAAATCATGATAACTTTATCTACTTGTTTTTAAAAAAGGAAAGTGTCTTTAAATTTCCCTGCACTAAATACCTACAGTGTCTCATCTTACCAGAATAAACACGGGGTGGATTGATTTAGCATTTTTTGCTACAGCTGGCAACGATCACAATTTGATGTTCTAAAACTTTAAATGTCATTTCCTGAACTTAAAGAATTATCATCATGACAGCATTTTCATATTGTTATAAACATTGCAAGATTTTCTGTATTGTGTTGTCTGAATTACAAAACCTCATTTTGTATGTTTTATTCCTTCCGTAACTCAAATATCTATTGCTGCTTGTAGTGACACAAATTCTGCAGCTGTTCCTTGACCTTTTTCAGAAAATCTTTGTTGTTGATTTTAAAACACAGAATAAATGATACACGATAAAATTCCAGACAGTGAGGGAAAGAAAGCTGTCATCTACTATTAATATGCATATTGTCGAAAAAACAACTAAAATGAAAGGCATATGTAGATTTGTAGATTATAAATCTGCAAATTAGCTGTTTCACAGGTGGAGTGAAATCATATGGCAATTCTTCATCATTAGGGTGCTTCAAATGCTCTAGATATTTTGGCAATATAAGAATGGTGAATTTAATTCTTTCATTATTAGCTCATACCTAAAAAATACAAATTTTCGGTATTGTATACAATAATATTAGTTTCCTGTATCCCTCTGCTTTAGCTTAACAAAATAAATTGGCCTCATTGCTAACGAAGAAGACTGTTTCCAGCACTGTACCAAGGCAAAATTTTTTTTTTTTTTTTTGTATCTTCACTTGCTTCCTTTTCATTTGTTACAAGGTAAAGTTTGAAAGTTGCACAATTTCCTCAGCTTTACTTAACATAAAGGGCTGTTGTTTGTTAAACAGTGAATGCCCTGGTTTGTTAAGTTTTTTTTGCCATCTATAGTATTCACAGAGCTAAACCAGACCTGTCAGGCAGTAATTGCTACATAATTGTTATCATAGCATAAGCACGCCAAAACCAGTTTAGGCCAAGAGAAAACCAAATAATGCTGAGATGCTCACTGTCAGGTCAGTATAAATCCTGTGGTCTTTTTACTAGTAATGGCAAAAATGCTATTTTCTTGGCTACATTAAAACCTAGTTCATGTTGTTTGCTTAAATAGCATGTGGGATAAGAAAATCA
Source organism: Pygoscelis adeliae (assembly GCF_000699105.1). Taxonomy (NCBI): domain Eukaryota; kingdom Metazoa; phylum Chordata; class Aves; order Sphenisciformes; family Spheniscidae; genus Pygoscelis; species Pygoscelis adeliae. The sequence goes on from NW_008824542.1 coordinate 3,786,791, forward strand.
CAGTTGTGACTCTTGATTTTGCCCTTCAAAAGGATGGGCTACAAAATGATCAGTTTAAATTTAACAACAGGCTAAAATATCAGTGAAATCTGAATTAGGGCTAAAGTTAATCAGAGTTCAAGTCTTCTGAATTATACTTCCTGATTTTTTTTTCTAATCCACAGTGACGGAAACACTGTGGAAAACATCAGTGCTAGAATGACAGCCTTTCTGACAGATCTCAGCCATATTCACACCACATATCGTTCACCACCATGCATTAAGAAGGAGAAAAATAAGTAAAAGTGTTCCTTTAAAAAAAAAAAAAACACAAGCTCTTTTCCAAAATTATAAGGAGAAATTAAATATATAAGCTCATTGTTAAATTTAGATGGATCAGAAAACTAGGTCCTGGTTCTGTTAATTTTACATGGCAGGAATTTTTAAAAAAGGAATTTTACATGTTATTTTTTGTTTGTCACCATCATATTCTAAATTTTATATTCAGTGTATTTCAAGCATAAAAGTATTTTTATTACCTGCATAAATGTATTCTTTAGAATGTATTCTTTAGAATATAGGTTTCAAATGTATTCTTTAGAATATAGGTTTCAAAAGTTTGCCAGTGTTCACATTCTTATCTTTTTATCGATTGCATTTTGAAATAATTTTGAAATCAGTAATAATTTATGTGTGAGAGTTGCGAGGTAGTTGGGTTTTGGTTTTGGTTTTAGGTTTGGTTTTTTTAATTATTATTTTTGCTAGGTTTTTTCATGGATGTCAAATATCTGTTAGGAAATCTATAATCTGAATTTTGTCATAATGGCAGAGCCTACTGAAAATTTATGACATCTGTTTCCAACTGCTGTAGTCCTTTACTTTCTGAGAAACTGTTGAAATAGTTCAAAATATCTGGGAAACTCCTCATATACTGGGGGAATAAACTTGCAACTGTTACTGAATTGATATTAAATATGGTTCTCATTTAATCAGTCTATATTAAGATATTCTCAATTTTTTTTTATATTCTTACATTCCATTCTTCCCTTTCTCCTTCCTTATGTCATGATGTTGCTATTTTCCTCCTGCAAAAATTTTGTCTTTTCATTCCTGAGTTTTTGTGCTTTTTAGACCAAGCCGAAAACAAGCAAAACAAATTTAGCAAAAAGCTGAGTGTTTACATTTAATTTACCACAGCTGTGTTATTTTGTTAAACATGTCAAAACTGTCAGTGGAACATTTCCTAAGCTTGCTGTCAAGCCCAAACCCGGTTGCCATCCATATTTATTCACATTGGCAGTATATATCTCAAGCAGGCTGGGTGCTTTAGCGTGAACTCAAGTACTCATTTCATGAAATCTGTTTTGGTCAGGCCTGTTGGAATAAACTACACTGCAGCTCTTTCTACAAGCAAATATCTCAAACTTGGCTTTTCCTAAGCCTAGTGTGAAAATGTACTGTGGGTGTTACAGTCAGTGAAATGATTAGAAAATATGAACATACTTAAGCTCACTCTTAACTATATATTTTAGCCATAATCCTATTTTTCATCCATGCAGATTAAAAATGCTGGTACTGTATCAATAGGAGATAATGTACTTTTATTCTATATGAAACTAGAAAGTGTAAAACTATTTCAGTTCTGTTCAGAACACATTCAATTTCTTTGTAGTGTTAGCTACACTATTCTTCTATATTGTTCATGAACATTTTGATCCAGTTAAACAAATCTGAGTGATGTATATACTGCAGTTTAAAAAAAAAATCTTAGAAATATACGTGGAGGGAGGGGAGATTGTCTCAGCAGTGTAAGAGCATAGAAGGGAATCCAGCTATTTCTAAGACAGGAAGTTAGCAGGTTAGGCAGTGAGGGAATAGAATCTATTGTTGAATGAGAGAATTTGGAGTCAGGAGGTATGTGCATGTGCTTTGGGTTAAGTGCTGAAGAAAAACAGTAAAACGGGAGATGTGGAGAAAAAAGAAGTAATGCAATTGCAGATGGATAAATGACTTATCCTCCCATCCTGGTCCATTTTCTTAATTATTGTAGATTTTATCTCATTAAATATTTTTCTTCCATTTCTGTGACTATAGGAGCGATGTTTTACACTCTGAAAATATGATCTATGCATAGGAAATATGTGAGAGATTGTGCCTATTGCAATAACTGCAACAGGAGTCATTACTTCTATTTCAGCCATCAGTAATTTTAGATTCTAACCATAACCTGAATTTCAGGTATCAACTCCACCTTTGATTAAAACTTTAGATAGAATTAAAGGCCGAATCTGAGTTTTAGTTCTGTTTGACTTTCTAGAAGTTCCTAAAACTAGTCTAAGTTATGTCTCCCGTACACTTTGAATGTAAACATATTTTCTTATTTGTATTTATGATGAATATGCACACCCAAGCTAGAACTTTTAAAAAGACATACGCATATGACCCAGACACTTTCATAGGAAGATTCCAGTGCTTGCACTGTGAGCAACTGATAACGTTTCAGTCTTTTTTGTTTGGTGAATTTTTGGCACCAAACACAAGAGACTTGTCACTTTCTGACTGGGAAATGGAGCTGCTGGTAGTTTGTTTGTTTGTTTGCTTTCTATGAAGTGACTCTTTTAAAGGTTTATGGTACCATTCTGTGGGGGGTTAACCTTGGCTAGCTGCCAGGTGCCCACCAGGCTGCTCTATCACTCCCCTTCCTCAACGGGACAGGGGGAGAAAACATGATGAAAAATTTTGTAGGTTGAGATAAGGACAGGGAGATCACTCACTAGTTTCCATCATTTGCAAAACAGACTCAACTTGGGGAAATGAAATTAGTTTATTGCCAACCAAATTAGAGTAGGATAATGAGAAATAAGAACAAATCTAAAACAACATCTTCCCCCCACCCCTTCCTTCTTCCCAGGCTCAACTTCACTCCCGGCTTCTCTATCTCCTCCAGCCAAGCAGTGTAGGGAGGATGGGGAATGGGGGTTGCGGTCAGTCCATAACACTTTATCTCTGCTGCTCCTTCCTTC
>NW_008824542.1:3790291-3792765 GCF_000699105.1 Pygoscelis adeliae
GTCCATCTTGGAGCCACCTGGAACTGGCTCTGTCCAACATGGGGGCAGCTGCTGATCAATTCTCACAGAAGCCACCCCTGCAGTCCCTCCCTGCTACCAAAACCTTACCGTGTACACCCAATACATATTCACAATGCAAACTGAAGATGATGCTTGCAGGAATATCCACTGAAACTTGTCACTAATATTACTCCTGTGTTTCTGTCCGCTTCATGATGTGTAGCTCCTCATCAGGTTAGGCTAACATCAGTTAGTGACCTCTCTGTTTTCTTTTGGAACAGACTGCTTACCCTCAGTGGGATAAAAAAGGGCAGACTTCTATGATATATGCAAGGATATCCCTTTTGGCTAGCTACTGAATGGAAGAACAGAAGAAGGGATGAGTCAATTAGAAGTCCTCATCCCCTTCCTATGATTGCAGTCATCTTGCTATTTAAGAGCAATGATTTTTTTTTTCCAACTCTGACAGTGAGCTTAGTTCCATGAGGGAAGGATGATCGTGATTTTTTTTCATTGTTGCTTTATAGATTGGTTGATTTTTTTCCTGCTTATACCTATTACTATTTGTATATAATGGTCTTGGTAAGTCATACTTTTTTAGGCTATCTGGAGCATCGTTGTCTCCCTATCTGTGGAAGTAAAAAAAAAGTCTTTGGGGCAAAAGGGCACAAAAAATTCCAGGGTTTTCCTAACACATCTCCTTGGAAAGTAGTAAAATGGACTGATGGGTTTTACTGCAAAAATAGCTTTTGAAAAATTAGAAAATGGAACTCATGGAACATTATGTATTTAAAGTTAATTTAAATACACTGTTTTAAGATTACTTTTGTCTTCTTCAGAAATATTCTTAGATTTGAGTCTTACTCCAATATGCTTTTGCTACTAACTCTGCTGTATGATCTTTTAGTCTCAGCTTTTTTTATTTATTATTTACTGGAATGATGTTATTAATGAAATATATTTCACTTCCTTCATAACATCAGAAGCTTATCTAAATTGCTATAAAAATCTTTCAACATTAAAATCAATGTTATCAAAGAGACATAGCATTAAGTGCTCAAATACCACTGAAAATCAGTGAGGAAATTAATTCCAAATATAACAAATCTTCTTGAAAAAAACCTTCCTATTAATAGAAAGTACAAATCCCTCTATTAGGAGAAAGAAAAAGACTAGAACGTTTGTAGCTCTTATTGCTGTTCAGACTTATGCTTATCAGGGAGTGACATTCATCCATAAATTTCTCAAAGTAACATTAGAGAATGTTTTTCTAAGACATATGAAACATATTCAAAAGACTAGCTTAGAAGAACTAGGAAGAACCAGAGTTGAGAGTTTGGAATATTAACAGTTGTCTGATCAGCTGAATGGACAGGTACTGTGCATTGCCACTGTCTAAATGATGTTACTGAGAAAAAGTATTCCAAATGTTTTCATATATTGCCTCATAGCCTCGGTACATCTGGTGAATATACGGGTCGAAACAAGACCTATGTTGTGAGTTTAAATGCCTTAGGGGTTAAGTGGTGTCTACCTATGATTTTATGGACCACAGCTTCAAAGCTGGCAAATCCATTTATATTGTGTTTTGGAACTAGTCTTAAACCTCATCAGTCATTTACATGCTTTTGTGAGGAAGCGCACAGATGTCAATCGACCTATTAGAGTGGGTCCAGAGGAGGGCCACAAAAATTATCAGAGGGCTGGAACACCTCTGCTGTGAAGAAAGGCTGAGAGAGTTGGGGTCGTTCAACCTGGAGAAGAGGAGGCTCCAGGGACACCTGATTGCGACCTTCCATCATATAAAGGGGGATTAGAAGAAAGATGAAGAAAGACTTTTTACCAGGGCCTGTAGGGAGAGGACAAGGGGTAACAGTTTGTCGTGGTTTAACCTCAGTTGGCAACTGAGCACCACGCAGCCGCTCGCTCACTCCCCCCCCAGTGGGATGGGGGAGTGAATCGGAAGGGTAAAAGTGAGAAAACTCGTGGGTTGAGATAAAAACAGTTTAATAGGTAGAGCAAAAGCCGCACACGCAAGCAAAGCAAAACAAAGGAATTAATTCACTACTTCCTATGGGCAGGCAGGTGTTCAGCCATCTCCAGGAAAGCAGGGCTCCCTCACATGTAACGGTTACTTGGGAAGACAAACGCCACCACTCCAAACGTCCCCCCCCTTCCTTCTTCTTCCCCCAGCTTTTTATACTGAGCATGACGTCACATGGTATGGAATATCCCTTTGGCCAGTTTGGGTCAGCTGTCCTGGCTGTGCCCCCTCCCAGCTTCTTGTGCCCCTCCAGCCTTCTCAGTCGGTAGAGCATGGGAAGCTGGAAAGTCCTTGACTATTATAAACACTACCTAGCAACAACTAAAAACATCAATGTGTTATCAACATTGTTCTCACCCTAAATCCAAAACACAGCACTGTACCAGCTACTAGGAAGGAAATTAACTCTATCCCTGCTGAAACCAGGACA
>NW_008824542.1:3799126-3801270 GCF_000699105.1 Pygoscelis adeliae
TGGGGAGACAAACAGCACCACTCCAAACATTCCCCCCTTCCTTCTTCTTCCCCCAGCTTTTATATACTGAGCATGATGTCACATGGTATGGAATGTCACATGGTATGGGATATCCCATTGGCCAGTTTGGGTCAGCTGTCCTGGCTGTGCCCCCTCCCAGCTTCTTGTGTTCCTCCAGCCTTCTCAGTTGGTAGAGCATGGGAAGTTGGAAAGTCCTTGACTAGTATAAACACTACCTAGCAACAACTAAAAACATCAATGTGTTATCAACATTGTTCTCACCCTAAATCCAAAACACAGCACTGTACCAGCTACTAGGAAGGAAATTAACTCTATCCCTGCTGAAACCAGGACACAGTTTTACACTGAAAGAGGGTAGATTTAGATTAGATATAAGGAACAATTTTTTTACAATAAGGGTGGTGAGGACAGGTTGCCCAGAGAAGTGGTGGCTGCTCCATCATTGGAAGTGTTCAAGGTCAGGTTGGGCAGGGCTTTGAAAACCTCATCTAGTGAAAGATGTCCCTGCCCATGGTAGGGAGGTTTGGACTAGATAATCTTTAAAAGTCCCTTCCAACCCAAACCATTCTATGATTCTATGATTAGTACTTATATTTATAAGGTACTTATGTATATACATTTGAAAGATTTTATGCTTAATTCAGTATTTATGGATGTCCTTTAAAAAAATCCCACAAACTGAACCTGCTTTATTGGCTTTTGTAAACTTCAATTTATTAGCATTTTGATCTCTGCTATACAACTTTTTGTTGAATATTAATGTTTAGAGATATTTCAACACTGTTTTCTCCTTTTTGTTTACAGCTGGCCTTGTTGCCATTCTGAATTTTGGCAGCCTAAGAAAACAAAAGTGATCTTAGGTTAGCTATGTCCAGCTTCCTAATATGATTATATATTTCTTTTTAACCACATAGCCACGTGTTTCTGTAGCCCATAAATTGTAATCAGTTGCATCTTCTCTCACCTTCTCTAAAATCTACCATTCCTTTCATTTATTTCTCATGCTACTATATCAAATGCTGCCCAGGCGGGGAGCTGTGTTCAGCTAGATGTAATAGGAAATAATTAGTATGTTATTCTCAGTAGTCATCCCTGTCTTTTTTACAACTGCAGTAAAGAAGACATGGAGGGACAATTTTATGGAAGAGAGAAACTTTATGTAGATCAGTGTCAGCTAACTTTAGTCAACAGAAGGTTAATTGCGATAGTTTGCAGACTTTTTATTTTAATAAAAAAGTTAATGAAGAGATATTAGTTTCATTAAAGGTACAAATCCTTATATACTGATTAATTATTTATTCTAAGAGGAATGTCCCAAATAGGCAAGATTAATTTATCTCTAAATAGCTTATCTGTAGAAAAGCACGAGCTGCAAAGGCAGTAAGTAGTAAGTGATCATTTTTTAGCAGATGCCTAATTTTTAGCTGATTCAGTTTTCACAGAATCACAGAACAGTTGAGGTTGGAAGGGACCCCTTGTCCAACCCCCCTGCTTAAGCAGAGCCACCTAAAGATGGTTGCCCAGGACCATGTCCAGATGGCTTTTTAATATCTCCAGGAGGGAGACTCCACAACTACTCTGGGCAACCTGTGCCAATGCTCAGTCACTCTCACAGTAAAAAACTGTTTCCTGATGTTCAGACAAAGCCTCTTGTATTTCAGTTTGTGCCCATTGACTCTGGTCCTGTCCCATCAGTGAAAAGAGCCTGGCTCCATCCTCTATGCATCCTCCCTTAAGGTATTTATATACATTGATAAGATCCTCTGTGATCCCTTCTGTTGGGTGGGAGTGTTGATCTGCTTGAGGGAAGGACGGCTCTACAGAGGGACCTGGACAGGCTGGATCGATGGGCCAAGGCCAACTGTATGAGATTCAACAAGGCCAAGTGCCGGGTCCTGCACTTCGGCCACAACAACCCCATGCAGCGCTACAGGCTTGGGGAAGAGTGGCTGGAAAGCTGCCTGGCGGAAAAGGACCTGGGGGTGCTGCTTGACAGCCAGCTGAATATGAGCCAGCAGTGTGCCCAGGTGGCAAAGAAGGCCAATGGCATCTTGGCCTGTATCAGAACTAGTGTGGCCAGCAGGAGTAGGGAAGTGATCGTGCCCCTGTACTCGGCACTGGTG
>NW_008824542.1:3801643-3802015 GCF_000699105.1 Pygoscelis adeliae
GGTGCTTAGGGACATGGTTTAGTGGGCATGATGGTGTTGGGTTGACGGTTGGACTCGATGATCTTAGAGGTCTTTTCCAACCTGAATGATTCTATGATTCTATGATTCTAGGCTAAACAGTCCCAGCTCCTTCAGTCTTTCCTCATAGGAGAGATGCTTGAGTCCCTTAATCATTTTTGCGGCCCTTCGTTGGACTCTCTCCAGATGTCCACATCTCTCTTGTACTGGGGAGTACTGGACACCACATCCAGATGTGACTCACCATGGCTGGGCAGAGATTAAGGATCACCTCCCTCGACCTGATGGCAATACTTTCTCTAATGTAGCTGAGGATACCATTCGCTTTCTTTGTACTAAGGGCACATTGTTGTC
>NW_008824542.1:3802183-3827008 GCF_000699105.1 Pygoscelis adeliae
GCCTGTTGAGGTCCCTCTGGATGGCAGCATGACCCTCTGGCATATCAGCCACTGCTCCTGGTTTGGTGTTGTGGCAAACTTGCAGAGGGTACATTCTGCCTCATCATCCAGATCACCAATGAAGATGTTAAACAGGACTGGTCCCACTATTGACTCCTGGAATACACCACCAGTTACTGGCCACCAACTAGACTTTGTGCTGCTGACCACCACCCTCTGGGCCCAGACTTTCATCGAGTTTTCAGTCCACCTCACTGTCTGTTTACCCAGCCCATACATCAATAGCTTGTCTATGAATATTTTATGGGAGACGATGTCAAAGGCCTACATGAAGTCCAGGTAGACAATATCCACTGCTATCCTTACATCTACTAGGCTAGTCATTTCATCATAGAAGTTTGTTAAAGTTGATCAAGCATGACTTCCCCTTGGTGAAGTCATGCTGACTACTCCTGATGATATTCTTGTCCTTAATGTTCCTGGTCTGTATAGCTTGGATTAGGTGCTCCATGGTAGTATTAATGGTAAATAAAATTATACCTCAGTATAAATAATTGAAATAACATTATACCTCAGTCTTATAATAAATGATTAATTGAATATATTTACCTACTGAAACTATTCTTCTATAATCGAATATATAACAACACAATTATTTTGATGGAGGGACCTGTGATTCTATGGAAAATTATGGAGGTAAAGCCTATCAATCAGACAGCAGCATTTCATTAGCTTATACCATCAGATAGAAATGCACATTATTTACTTAACTGGGAAGTAGTCAGACATCCTCAGCACAAAAACAGTTAACCATCCTGAGGGCATATGAGGACACACAGATATAAACAGGATGTATTTTCTTCTCCTTGCCTAGTTTCACTTCTACCAGTGAAGAAGGCAACCAGAGAATTGCTTTTGATTGATAAGAAAAGAGTAGGCATGACATTGTCAGCAGTCTATAGGTGTTTTTTTCCTAGAGTTAACAGTGAAAACTGATGAAAGTAGGTATCTGGTGGATATCTTTCAGTGAGGTAGATTTCTTGCTGTTGCTAGTATGTTTGGACCATTCATACCATGTTTTTTTGCAAGATAATGTTTGCAGAAATAGATTTCCTGGTAGATCAATAATAGATGTTTTGGCACTAGAGAGGTGGCCAGAATTTCCAAGTCCAACCTTTCCCTCTCTTGTTATCTTCTAGGTACAAATGCCATTCCCACACCATGTTAAAGTTACTTACTAACCAGTCATTTCCTTCAGTGTCTGGATCAAAAAAAATATCTTCTTTTCTAGTAGCCTAATAAAAATGAGTAAAATTAACTTAATTTTATGTACAACCACTAGTAATTTTTAAAGGTATAATGAGACAGCATTTGCAAAGGTTAAGATATTTGATGTGAGAAAATGTGGCAAAATCCAATCTAAAATAATTGCTTAGAGGTAAAAAAAACCCAAAACCCACAACACAACATTCTGTATCACAAGATAAAAGGTATATAATAATTTGTATTGTTGGGAACAATGACTTAAGTAAAAGCCAATGTGTTTGCTTAATGATTTATTTGCACTCCTTTATTTCCCTTTGTGGATGCTATATTGATAGTTGAATTAAATTGTGTAATTATTATTTATTTTTGTTTCTTTGTAGAAGGCCTTATTTACAAGATAATTTCTTTTTTGTTGAATACTTCTTTTTGTTGGGGCTGCATAGGTTGATTAAATGTTGAGACTGTATTCCTCTGATTAATCAGTTTCAGAAACTCTTTTTGTGAATGCAAGCCAACACAATACAGGTCATACTTCTATGCAAGCAGAAAACAATAACATGAAAAATAAAAATATAATCTCTTCATGATCTTATTTTAATGTGCTATCCTTCCATTTTAAGACTTTCCAATAGTATTCGTTCCCAGGACAAGGAAGGACTATACATTTGTTTTCAATTATTGTGGCCCCAAAGTAAATAATTCTAAATGACCTTTATAAATAGCTGATTGCAGGATTAGCCTCTATGGAAAATTGACATTTAGCATTAGTATTGGAGTTAAAAAAAAACAAACCAGAACAAAACAAAAACCCCTTTTAAAGAACTGCATGAAAGAAATTACATGATGTGTTTACCAATGACTCTGCAAAGCAGAATTCATCTGCTACCTGTAGGATTGAGATTACTGTCAATCATTGACATATAATACTCCGGGATAACCATATCTGGTCTTCAGCTGCCTTCCCAAAAGAGCACAGTTCTCCTGAAGATCATGTATCTGCCAGGTTTGTATGGATCTTTTGGCTGCTTTACAGCATCTCAGATGGAACTACTTAAATATATTTATGTGAGTGAATTCCATTTTAGATGTTCACAGTGTAGACATCCATGTATAAATGCCTAGTCTCACTTTATAGTTGAGGAAGAGAAATAGGTACTTCTAAGCTGTGGTTGATCTAGTGTGTGTTATCTACCTTTTGATGAAATAGATTACACTCTAGCCATGTTTTTTTCACTGGTTGTGAAGAAGCCTACATCAAATATAGATGTTTGCACTGTAGATGTCTACAGTTATGTATGATGAATCCTATTGCCAACAAATGGACTCAACAATATAGAAGGAACTTTCCAGTTCAGCTAGTGAGTATTTATCTCCTGGAATTGTCTTACAGCTTTGTGTGTCACCCGCTTTTATCTATAATGTTCTATAAATCCCCAAGTTTTCTCTCTCCTTTTCTTCCCCCTCTCCTCCTTTTCTCATCCCCTCTGATACTCAAAGATTAAATTAAATTTGAAAGGACAGAAGTGCTTAATATTCAGGCTGTTTCATTTTGGCTTGTGTTTTGCTCATGTAATAGGTGACTACCAAAGATCCAATTAAACTAGTTATGCTACACAGCTGTTAGCAGTTCTTGGATATTTTGAATCATTGAATTATATACAATGTGCAGCAAAATAGTATGTAATAATATTGTGTTCTTGGCAGGATGTTTTAATTCAAATTTGTTCCTTACTATTAATATTATCTAAGATATAGCTCATTTAAGCTATATCTTAGCTTAATTTTTAAGTACTACTCTTAGGAATGATTCTATGATTCTTAGGTGACTACCAAAGATCCAATTAAACTAGTTATGCTACACAGCTGTTAGCAGTTCTTGGATATTTTGAATCATTGAATTATATACAATGTGCAGCAAAATAGTATGTAATAATATTGTGTTCTTGGCAGGATGTTTTAATTCAAATTTGTTCCTTACTATTAATATTATCTAAGATATAGCTCATTTAAGCTATATCTTAGCTTAATTTTTAAGTACTACTCTTAGGACAAAAGATTCATAACATCTTTAGAAACTTCTTCATCATTACGTTACTGGTAAAATGTCAAATTTTATAGAGTGAAAACATTACTATACATTCAAAAATATTTTTAGAGTTCCATTTGCATTGGAAGCTTTAGGATAACAGATGCACATATGGAAATACACACAACTTCAAATCTTAACACTTCCCCTTCAACTGCAGTTCTGAAGCACATATACTTGCTTCATTCTGCACACCATTCTGCTTTGTATGTTTTGAAATTTTAAAAACTTGAGTACTTCACCTGCGACACTACTTTCCTTGAAAAATCTTTGGGGCGCTAGTTCCATCAGGAACTAGACACACAGTCATATAAAACAATTGTCTGGAAAGATTGCTGTCTGGTACACGTCCTCCTAAGCATGTTCTCTCTCTGAAGAGCTGTAGGAAGTTTTCAAGTTAGCCATGAACTTTTCAACAAAGTCTTCTCTTGTGTTGCTTCTGAGCTGGATAACAGACTCAGTTTTGCCCAAGGCGAGGGTTCCAAAGGATATATTCCAAGGCACAGAAAGGAGGTACATCTCCTACTCTGCTCCCGTTTCTTCCTTTGAAAAAGTGTTTGCAAAATTACTAGAGACCAAAGTACACCATCATAATTTTCAGAAAGTTATTTTTCAAATAGGACTTTTTTTTTTTTCTGTATAGCTTGGATAATAATCATTAGTATTACCGTCTTTTTTTGTTTATTTGGTTCTGGGTTTATAAATTTAATTCAGCAATTATAAGTTGTTTATTGCTTCTGCGTTTATAAGTAGCAAAAGCAGACCAGAATGTAGAAAGACTACTGTCTTCCTCTTAGCTACTTTCGTATTTATTTTAGTGAATAAGGAGTGCACAGCTCAGCATATTTTATTTTAAATAATTTTTTAATTTATATGTATGTGTGTATATGGAGGAAGAGGAAAGAAAAGATTCCTTTTTCCTGACAGTAGTGTCTAGGGACATGTTTAATAATATCCTCTGAAACAAAATTCAAAATATGATTAGTCTGTATCAGGATAGTTATAGTAGTCTGCTACCTGCTGGACACATCACAGAAGCTATTATAAAGGTACAAAATTTCAGGGACTACTGAATAGCTGTTTCTGAAAAAGAAGAGAATAGTAATTATTATATGGCTTAATTTTAAGTAAAAATATTCTTCTCAGTTCTGAAGCCATACAGATACATATCATTAGTTGACTTACAATGTGTGAAATGATAGATCATGACTATGGTGGTAAACTGTGCCAGGTGGTATTCTGCATCTTTGAAATGTCACTCTTGTGCCTGCCTTCCAGAACCCACTTTTGATAGTATCATCCTCCTATCCAGAATCTTGTAGTTCAGGCAAATCACTGGTGAAATATTTTTGTTCATAGTATTGTTCCCTGAAAGTATACCTGACCGTTTGAAAATATTTTGTGGTCCCTCCGCACATTTTTTTTCCAGTTTCCAATGAGATTGTGGGGTGGAGCATAAATACAATAAATACATAAATACATCTTAAACATGATCATTGTTTATATGGATCAATAAAAACAATGGATCATATCTCATTTATATTAATGATGCTTATATCTTGCTCTGGGAAACTGGAAAAAAAGACTTTACTTGACTTTACAGATCAAGAATACCTGTCCCTGTGCTTCTGATTACTGCGCATCTACTAACCAGATCAATAGCACAATTTAGTAATGTTAATCTGGTTTAAAAATATGTAGAATATAGTAATAAATCAGCACGGTTTTCCCTGAAGTGTTTATTCTTACAAACAATAGCAGACTAAAATGTAAAATTACCTTGAGGTTTTACTCTAATGTTAAACTGATTCAAAGATGCCACCTATCTTTGGTCTACCATTTACAGCTTTTAAGAAAAACAAAAAAAGATAAAATATTAGGTGACTGGTAAAAGCAGAATTTTTGGGAAGTTTATTACAAATTTTTAAGTTATTTACTTATCTTACCTAAATCTCAGTTTTTATTTTTAAAGGTTCCAGCATGCTCAACTTTAAATGCTGATATCATCAAAACACCTTTTCAGTATTCTAAAGGGAATAATCAATATAACGAGCACTGCCAAATCCAGCTGTCTTTGGGTCTGATCAAACTAAACCTCACATTGTAAAACAAGGACTCTGAAAATATATCTTATCACTAAGAGTACTTATTTTCTTGCCATTCAGGCATATCTGCAAAGGTTTCAAGTACATTTTGTATTGTACATTGTGTACTTTGCATGTCAAAGATAAACAGCAGAAGGTGAATTTCCAAAAAATGTACACAGTTGTTTTTCACAGTTACAACACATAAATACTTATGCATTACATATGTAGTAAATGAGTTTACTGCCTCTTGCATGTTGGATATTGACATCTCTGCTGTTGCTATATGTTACTCTTGCTCCATTTATGCAAATTCCCTTAAAATTAAATGTCTTCAAGTTTCAGTTGACAAGCATATTTGCCAAATAAATAGCAAGTTTACTTTGCCAAATCCAAAGTTTGTACTGGAATCAGCTCAAGCGTGGTATGCTAAACCTAAGTTGAAATGGGTTGTTTATTAGTAGGCTACATACAATTGCTTGCTTACCCTTTAATGATTTGAAGTTATGAAATATTTCATTTGTACTGCAACGTGTCTGGAGTAGTTATGGCTAGCTGTTTCTAACCCTCTTCTAGCAGAGGTATGCATGGTACACAAAATGATTTACTGGGTGAAGCAATAATATTTTACTTTTTCCTATACATGAAATATGATCCTATTTGGTGGTTACTGTTTCTGGATTGTTTTACTACTGGTGGTTTTGTACAAAGTTGCAGCATTTTCTAATTTTCAGTTGATCCAGAAACTTTTAAGAAGAAATCACAGTAATAACAACTGCAAGAATATGATTATCACATTAGCATTCCAAATTTAGCCAGTTACTAAAATCTAATCTTTTATTTTTTAATATATTCTTAAATTGTGAAAGTTATTAATGACTTCATTGCTACTTCTTGTCTTAAAAATGTGACTGTTTCACAGAATATGACACAAGACAGATGTAGACTAATCTATGCATCTGTGGCTTTATACAAATACACTTTTCAAAGTCATACCTTTCCCATTATCACCGTTTTAGGTGAGTTACAAAGAGAATGGGCCAGAAATCTTTTAATAAAACAAGCTTCTCTGAAAAATATTAATAAAGAAAAAACAAATAATAAACTTTTTTTTGCATGTACATCTATTTTGATTTAAAAAAAAAAGCTTGCTTTATCTCAGAAAAGAATTTCAGATTGCAGAAGAATGAGAGATTACATCAGAGCAGCCAATAACCTGATAGATCACAACACAATCATCAATAATTTTGGGATTCACCAGAGACTAGCAGAAAGATTCAAGCCGAAGCTTATGATTTGAACAAGAAAATCAAATGTAGTTATTTTTTCATGTTCCACGGTATTCCTTAATAAGTCAGATATTTTTCATGGAGTTCTCTTACTTTTTTTATTTGTGAGCATTGTCAAAAAATAGTGAAAAAGATCTTACATATCTCCAGTGAAATTAAGAAAAAAAATTTGAACCTTAATCATATGGGTAAAGATACGTATTTTCTTTTGGGTCAGCCCTAATTAAAAAAAATGTATCTTGAAACACTTGTGAAGGAACTTATATTTTCCTTAACCTCTATCCTTTCCTCTGCAATGAAATACACATAGCATGGGATATAGTTGATTGTGCTAAAGAAAAGCTGGTTTAGCTTTCTGACACTGCTTATAAAGACAAGTACAAAAAGACAGATGTTTTGTATCAATTTGGTGGTACTCGCTTAATATAAAATATCTGGAAAGATATCAATTTAAAAAAATTACTGTTGCACTTACTAAGAAATATATGATAATAAGATTAGATTTCTTCTTGTGTTTAATGGAAAACAAGATTAGGATTTAGGTGGATGAACTAATTTTGCAATTTTTTTTAACATCTTGGATTTCTTGTTATTATGAATATAAATTTTAGTTTTCTATGCTGTAGCACTTAAGTATTGATATTATTGCAAAATGTATTTTACTGTTAATAAGTGAAATATACTTTCAGCTTGAATTCAATACTAATATTATTTGCCCAGAAACTCCCATGTTTTACTGTGGAGCCTTTGCCCCGTACTGACGTAACTGCACATCTAATTGCACATAATTTAAATGTGTACCAAAAATGAAGACGTTTTTCTTTTTTCTTTTTTTTTTTTTTGTTAATAGTGAATGAAATATATGTCAGCTTTAAATCTAGTTATGGATTTCAGTTTAATTTTTATGTCTAGGCTTACAAATTTTGTGGCTAGAACAACACAAACCATCCAGAATATTTTTTTACACCAAGAAGATTAAGAAGATTTATGTGTGGTTTTGTCTGCTTTACTCAGACAATTAGAGCAAATCAGCTACTTACCTACACAATTTTCTATTTCCTCTCATCTGGGCCCTCTTAACTCTCTCTACTTGACTGTGTTCCCTGGCGTATAATGCACACATACATGCACACACATACATGCGTCTGCATGCATGCACGCACGTGCACACACACACACACACACTTCTGTATATGTGAATATGCCAAACTGGCTGTTCCTCAGTGTACTTATGTTCCCATTTACACCTGTAAAGAAAAGTGTTTCTCCTCCCTTCAGAACAATTTACAATCCTTGGAACATACATAAGTTTCTCCAACTTGCCTGTACTGGCTCTTGTTCATAGAAACATGTCCTTCTGCAAAAAATTGCTAGAACCCAGTGTAACAAAGTAATATGAGCTTTCAAGGACTTGATATTAATCCATCAGAATGGCATCCACAGCTTTAAACACAAACACTCTCAGTTCTCAATTATAACAATAATTAAAGACCATTTATTACAGACATAAGTATTAAAAATTCATATGCATAAGTATTCTGTCATTTTATCTATATGAAAATATGAGGAACTTCTATTATTTTCATAAAGACAGCATGATTAATACATAGGTGGAAACAATATGCTTTATTTTCTTTTCTAATAATATGGTTGAATTTTGCTCTAAGTGAAAAATTCATTGTATTCTTAAAATGGAGCTGAAATTTTTATCCTTCAGCATGAAATATGCATTCTGTGATTTAAATTACAGGATATAAAAATTACCCATGCTTCTGATAGCTGCATTTTCTCAGTTTCATGAAATAAGAAAATGACTTTTACCTTTGATCCAGCTTTATCCTACTTGAGCCAGATTATAGATGTCAGGAGTAAATTATGTTCTTCACCTTCACTGCATTTACTCAGTGAAGAGTTGAAGAACAATTATTCAGTTGTTATTTGAAGACAATTGTATTGCACGAAGTGCAATTAGTTATGATATCCTTTGAGTATATCTTAATCAAAATGTAATGCAGTTATTCAGAATTGTATTAAACGTAAAAAATACATAAATAAGTGAAATGATGGTGCTTTCAGGAGGTCAGCAGAGTGATGATACCTTAAAGTTATTATAATTTATATTTCATGAACCAAACCTGCTGGGTTAATTACAATAATTTATTGTAAAATATGCTAAAGTTACATGTAATTATTAATTGGAAAATCTCTTTTATTTACACTGCTTAAAAGCTTATTTACAGACTAATTTCTCAGGTACATTTATTTATTTCTAAAATATATTTGCTTATTTTATTTCCTAGGTTATTCAGATAAATTTTGAAGAATTTGATCTGGAGATTGGCTATGACACACTGACAATTGGTGATGGAGGAGAAGTGGGTGATCCTAAAACTGTACTTCAAGTGTAAGTCTTTTGCATTTACAATTTGTATGCATTACAGAATATGTGTTTTTTGATGAAAGTAAATAGTGATTAGAATCAGGTAAATCTCAATAAAAACTAATCTTACTGAACTTCTAAAATTACTGTAGGTGACAGTTTGAATACATCATTATGTGTTTACTGTTCTGAAGTCAGAAAGAGATGAGCTAGACAGCAGAAAAGAAAAAGATAAACTAAAATCAGAAATTTTAAAAGACATAGTCTGTACATTCACATGTAGACATGTAAATTTTTAGGGGCTACTGTGCTCCCTTTATAAGTGAGTCCTCAAATGAAAAGTGTGTAAGAACATAATTAAAAATAGACAAATGGACAATTTATACATAAACTTTTACAATCTCCTAGCAAACTTAGGATAACAAAAGATGTACTATAGGATCTTTACCTTTAAGTGCTTATTGACTATTGTAGATAATGCAAAAAATGAGTTAGTATAGTGAAGAAAATTGCTAAAGAGAAAATCTGAGTAAGATATTACCTAAACCACATATGATTACAAATCAGACAGCACTGAGTATTAAATAAGATTTTTATGATCCATTAGCATTCTTCTGGAGTGTGTGAGCCCAGATATATAGAGACAGATATAAATACTTAACAACCATTGATTAACATCAGAATCCATATTTCTTAGATACTCAACTTGTGATGATAACTGGTCTTACAATAATAACAACAGTCTCAAGAAGACAAATTCAGAATCTCATTCCTTAATTTGTAAAATTTTGAAGACAGCAGTATAATCCAATGATTCTGTTATTTCTGTTTATTCCCCAGTCATTTGAAAATATGCATAACACTCTTATTAGGTATTACTTGTAGTCTGTCATTTTATGCAGCTCCAATTCCATTCTCAGTAAATAATTCAATGTTTTGTAAGAGAAGGCCCCTTAAAATACATTGTATTTATTTTTTTCAAATCTGTCTCAATTTTATGAAAAAAAAAAAAAAATGTTTATTGCTTAGAAGCCATATTTTACCCATAAGGGATTGTCTGCTAGTTACAAAAGATTTTTGGAAAAGGCCAAATAATATTTAACTGTTGTTTTTAAATAAACTGGCCTCTCAGTAAGACCTTATTTTATCATTAGTTCAAATGAGTTACAAATTTAAAACAGATCAGAACTGAAGCAGATGTGATAAATATTTAGTACAAAATGTATTTAATCAGAACCCAAAAGAATAGCAAAATTAGGATTCCTTAAAATGATATTCCCTGCATTATATTTAATGGAAATGTATTCCTACTATTTTACATATTGTAGCTTTCCATTATTCATCATAAGAATGATATCAAGAATTTGTTTGGTTTGAATACCATAAAACCAATGTTTACCTTTTTTTTTTTTCCCCTAATTTCATCTCAATATTATTAACTGCAAAACTTTGAGCAGAAAATACAGTTGTTTCAAGATTTGCAGATTTTTATCACAAATTCTTCCTTAGATTTATCCTTCAGAGGATAGATTATCCGACCTTCTATTTTTAATTGTTTTTGTAATCTTTCTATCCTTTCTTATCAATGAGGAGACCAGGATTTGGCCAGGTATTTCAGGTGCAATTACTTTAGGATAATGCAAAGTTTCTTCAGTGGATTGTAGATGTGCTAATTGCTACTAATAATAGTTTTGAGAAGTGGGGAACTACTGTAATTTCTATTTTATAAACAGTAACAGTACTGAGCCTTCAAAATATACTTCTAATAATGCTGGAATTCAATTTCAGATATTCTTAGATTCCTAAACTATATTGACTACCCTCTCATGTGGAAAGAGCATTAATTAAGTACCAAGTCACCAGGTCTTATTAATTTTTAATTGAAGCATTGTTTTTTATTGCTACCTGAATTACAGTAACACATTGAGGCCCATTAAAATATTTAAAATTTTGAGTAATGTAGTAAAGCACTCTGTCCAGATTTTATTTCATTAAAGATACTAGTATTTTATGAAAGTATGTCTGATGATGAGACCTATGTTGGGGAGAAATTATGAAATTACAGGATTAAACTTGTCGTGAATCTAAAGGAATTCCAAGTAATTTTCTTTAATAAAAGAGTTTAATTAGAAATATGAAGTGTTAACATATGATAAGAGAATCTGTTCTGTAAATGACTAGATAAATAATTTTAAAGAATTCTTACCGTGAGGATCCTGGAAAAGCAAAAAATCCCCCAATTAATTTGTGGGGTTTTAATATTAAATAACATTGTATAATCAGCCACACATATATTATTTTTGTATACCAGTGGAATGATCACTGATTATTCTGTGATCAGAAGTATCAATGTTGAAGTTATTAGGATTAAAAAGTTTAAAAAAAAATACATGGAAGATGGAACATAATTGAGTACTGTAAAAAACTTGTAAATCTTTTCTCCTGTGAGCCATGCAGACTTTGTCCGAGATATGATGCATAGCAAATAAATCAGCTATTGTATGATTTAATTTTGGATTTTAAATTTTAAAATAATTATCTTTCCTCCAGCAAATTGCTGAAGAACATTGGTTTGAATATGTCTGGTTTATGTGTAAATGATGTGAAAACATTTATCTTCCAATTTATCAAAGTAAGGAAACCTATCCAAGTGTTTAATCCACTAGTCTTACTGGGCACTGCTACATAGGAACGTTGAGAACCAAAAACTGAATTTAAGTGGCATTTAGATAGAATTATGCTTCCTAAATTGAGAATTGGAGTCCTGATAATTCCTGCTCTGCTGGTGCTAATCACAGAAGCAGCTGAACTCCAAAGCCATTTCAGTACTTGCAATTAAGTTTCACTGGGTGCCTATAATTCTGTGCCTATATACATGCACCCGGCAACAGGACAGACTGCTCCAGGGTAGTGAGCCTAGCACATAAGTGTACTTAAATCTGAATGGAGTACATTTTTTGTGTGTTTGACAAGATTACTAATATGAAGGCATTCTTAGTGCTTTCCTATGGTACTAAGATCTTTGCAAGATGGAGCAGTGTTACGTTTCATTACCAAGGGATAGAGGGAAGAAGGAAAAGAAATGGTGGGTCCTCCTTCACACATCAGTCAGCACTTTTTCAGGATGTTTGGAACTCTGCTTTCGGCAGCTTGGTCTGATGGTTGCTGCAGGTGACTCTTAATGTAATATGCATCTGGGCAGTGGTTCCTGTAATATGCATTTGGAAAATCCAGTGCACAAGGCATGAAACTAATTCTTACTCTTTTAGTATGCTTGCTATGTTGGGTGTACATGTATCCAATCTCCCATATTACAGATCATCTTCAGCAGATGGAGAGTGTCGCAATACTCTGAATATCCTCTAACCTAGTCTTCAGTGTACTCTCTCAGGGGGAATGTATGTCACTAGTACGTAGGAGGGGTAGTTCTGCAGTCCTAGAGGAAGAGATAGAAAACACCCTGCTGAGTGTCGTAACTGTTAAGTTGTTTAATAAAAAGGGCAGCATCATAATCACATCTCTCCATTTCTGCTGTTGACAGTGTTCACTGCTCAGCTTTTGAAATGGAAGGTGTAAGAACCTACTTCCAGGAGAGAAATCTAGGTAATGAATCCAGGGTAGAGGAAGTCACATAAACCCCAGGAGGAAAGGGTAATTCATAACTGCAGAATTTCATTATCTTAAATAACTTCCTTCACATAATGCTGTTTTTTCTGGATCTTGTTGCTCTGTGGCCCCAAAGTCTTCCCAAATATTGTACAGGGATCCCTAAGCACTTAAAAAAGAGCAACAAGTGATTTCTGTGTTCTGTTGATTGATTCTTATTTTCAAAAATGCATTTTCAAATGGTATTTTTCCCCATGTACTATTTAATTGAAAAATATTATTCCTGAAAACAGTATGCATTTTAAAAAAAGTATTTATAATTGACTTCAGAAAATGGAAATGATAAAACATTTGATGGCTGGTTATTATAGGAATTATTCTCTCTGACACGACAAAAAGATTAATATTCCCAATGGCCTTAATATTCCCAAAATGTACTGTCAGTCACCAGCGACAATTACAAAACTCTGTTAGCCATTACATCAGTGTTGTTTCTGAGGAACATCCTGTTAGTCTATTAATTTGGCAAAGACTGAACTCACTGAAGACGCTTTCCTGTAGTGAGGGAATGAGCAGTTAGTACATTATTTTGGCCAGGCATTTACTTGTTCAATTCTGGCAAGAGTCTTTGTAGTAGCTCCATCTGTGAACACAGATGTGGGAAATAGACATGAATTTCTCCCACAGCAGTGTATTTCATACAGAAACAAGCTAAAAAAGACTAGAGGGGAGAACTAAAATTAACTGCAAAATACATTTAAAATAGTCCATTTGAAGTTTCAGCTAGCTTTAAAGAATGGTTAGAACTGCAAAAAACAAACTAACAGTTTTCACTTTTATACAGTCTTGTGCTTGTGATCCATTCTACAAGAATGGAAAATGTTTTGGTACTTTCCACCGTTCTGTTTTAGCTGATAAATTCTTACCAAATTTGAGACAAAGTTTTTGGAAAAAAATGCAATGTAACAAAACTGCAGCTTTCACAACATTTCCTTTTTGCTATCACACTATTTCATTCAGCAAACAGAATGAATATTTAGGATTGCATTGCCTTTCAAATTTTTGCAAACAATATGAAAAGTAGAAAAAAAAGAAAAATAAGTTTAGTTTAGTTCTTTCTAATTAATCAACATCCTGTAACATTAGGAGGTTTTAAAGTCCTGACATCTGATATTTTTGTTAATGAAGGAATGAACGTCAGCTGAGTCTGTCAGGCACATTCTTCCGTTGTTGTGGTAAAGGTGATGACAGGAGGTGAGAGAGTGCAGGGAATTCATGGACCTTCATAAAAGTATTGTTATTTAAGAATAACAACTTCCTTCTAAATATGCAATGCATGTATCACAAAGTAGGTAACTGTATACCAGAGAAATATTTTTTTTGAAGAATAAATTTAGTGTTTCATTATAGGCTTCTAGTGCTATTTGATATGCCTGCATGTATCTGAGTCATGCACACAGGACTGCCAGATAAGGTTCAGGATTAGGAGAGATGTCTTTCTGGATCAGCAACTGAAAGAGAGATGAAATATTTCCATACAACACAAGCAGTAGTTGCTTGTGTTTATAGACTGCTATCAAATCTGCAGTCAGATTGGAACCTTGAGACCTGCAGTTGGAACCTTGAGAGCTGTATTGGCTAACCAGCAAGTTGATTACTAATTTGGTGTGAGCTGAATACAATGAATTTAAAAACAAAAAAACCATAAAAAATACTTAATAGTTATTTAGATTCCTTATAAAAAGAAAAAAAAATCTAGTTACTTAATACTTAATGGCTTTACAGATTTTTTTTCTATCTATAGGTTAACTGGGAGCTTTGTACCAGACTTAATTGTGAGCATGAGCAATCAGATGTGGTTGCACCTTCAAACGGATGAAAGTGTGGGCTCAATTGGTTTCAAGGTTAACTACAAAGGTAACGACATATTATTGGAAGTGAATTTAATGGTGTACCAAAAATTAAGCCAATATTATGAAGTGTTTTTCTTTCATATTAGGGGATGCATTCTATTTCTAGTTCTGTCAGTTTTAAAAACAAGTTTTTAAAAACAAGCTGAGTTGAAAAAATACAAAAAATAAATTTGTTCTCTTTAAAGGTCTTACGCCATGTGAAACCGCACAGTTTTTATTTGGTGTGTTCTTACAGCAGTTGATTTTTGGCATATAGTTTTACATCTGTTTTCTGTTATTTCATGTTGAAAAATATTAAAATGAAATAATTCTGTGATTATTTAAAGCTAAAAGTGTAAAGGAAATGAATATTTCCTACATTCTTTTGAAAATTAATCATGCCTACCGTAACAGAAAAAAAACACTGCAAGCAAAGAATTGGAATTACTTACGAGTTTTGGGCCAAGGCAAACTTACCTAATAACGTTGTTCTTTATGGTCTTAAAATGTGAGGGATCTATAACGCATAACATAAAACAGCTGGTGCTATTTGATGCTTCTGGGAGAACATACAGTTTTCATACAGCATGAACAGCAGAATCAAACAAAAACTTAATAACATATATATATGCACTTCTGTATTATTACAGAATTAATTATATTTATTATTTTTATATTAGCTTTAACATAGCTGCATGTATTCCTAGCAACAAATTTCTAAATTGCATGGTTCCTGCCTACCACCAAAACTAGATAATAGAAAATATGAATATTCATTGAAATTATTCATCAAAAGGGGAGAGAGGAAAGGCAAAAGTTAAACCAACAACCATGTGTATTAGAAATGGAGTGGATATTGTTGAGGATGGGCAGATGGAGTGAATAAACATATTGGGAGTAAACCTGCACGATGTGACTTGCTGTTTTTTTCTGTCCATGACTTTCCTTTGGCTGTTCATGTGTATTAAGCTCTACAGTGGTATGGCACGAGAGTGCTTGTGCACTCTTGATATTCAGATCTAGTGGACTAATATAGGAAGATCTTACTACTTCATTGTATGGTAGTTATTAAGACCCAGGATTTCTACATTCCAGCGTTGAAAGGGGCAAGAGAAATTATTAGTATAAACAAGTTTAAGAATTTGTTAATATAGCAAACCTTGAACCATAGCTGAGTGGAAAAGGAAGCTTTTTAGATCTGAACTTGAAATAATTTGCACAGCTCAAGTAGTTGTTTCCTTTATTTATAGGATTCTTTTCCAGTAAAATTAATTTTACTTGCATCAATTTTAGTTTGCAGAAGGCAGAGGATTATTGTCGTGTCTTACAATGTACCATTATGTGTTGTTTTATTAATGAGTTACATTTATTCTTAGAAGCTATAGTTCTGTAAGATTAAAATAATTGAATATGAATAGGTAGAAGGGGACAGAAAGGGTGAACATTCACAATCTCATTACCACATAATCAACTTTGTAATTGCACACCTAGATATTGAGTCTGTATTTCTCTCTTGCCCTACACTGGTACTTTACACTAGCTCACTAAATAGCATTTGAATGCATCAGGCATTCAATGGATAGGTGCTGTGTGGCAGGGGGGGGGGGTCTGTTTTATTTTGTTTTTTTCCCCCCAATCTAGATTATGGGATAAATTTTTTGTATCCGTTGCCTTTGCTTTGATCCCTGAGAGGATGTATTCATTAGAGATGCCAGAAACTAGGCAATGATCCCTTAAATAGAATGGGAAATAGGGGGGAGGAGGCAGGTTTGGGGGCTGCTTTTTTTTTTTTTGTTGTTTTTTCTTTGAGTTTACGTCACTTCTCTTAATGAAAGTAGGCTCTGAAAAGAGACGTCTAAACGGATAGTATTTTGATAAGCAGCTGTTTTGCAGTTAAAGTTTTGGAACTTATGAATTGGAAGTTGACAGAAAGTCCAATGAGGTAAACTGAGCAATTGAGTTAGAACAATGTGTTCAGGGCTATGACATATCACTGACTTCTTTACTAGAATCAAAAAATTGCAATGACTTTTCTCTCAAAAATATTCATAATTACTTAAGAGAATTGTGATTTCCGGGAGTCAGGGTCAGAGGACACTTTAGTTTAAGTGACTACATGAATTATTATGTATGCCCAACTTGCTTGTATTTCTTTTTAATG
The DNA here is from genome assembly GCF_000699105.1 of Pygoscelis adeliae. Taxonomy (NCBI): domain Eukaryota; kingdom Metazoa; phylum Chordata; class Aves; order Sphenisciformes; family Spheniscidae; genus Pygoscelis; species Pygoscelis adeliae. The sequence goes on from NW_008824542.1 coordinate 3,818,948, forward strand.
GACTAGATCAAATTCTATTCCTATAACTTGTCCCATTCCACCTCACAATTTCCACTACCCACTCAGACGCCTAACTACAGCTGATACTGTATCTATTTATATATATTATATATTTAGATCTTGTGAGTTTCTGCTTACATAAAAGGTGCAACTACATTAGCATTTTAGATTAGATCCAGCAGTGTGATTTTTGAAGTGAATCTTCTCATCATTCCCACTCCCCTTGCTTTAGTTTTCATCACAGAGAAATCTTGAAAGGCACAAATTACATTCCTTTGAGTTGAATAGCATCGGGAATAGCATTCCTCATGTCCTCCAGCTCCTAATGGGCATTGATCAGGAGCTGATGAAGCTTGTCCAAAGTAAAACCACTAAAACACAATCAAATTCTTACAGATAGTATGGATACTGTATCTTCTATTGTTTCACTCTACAGACTTGCTTATGTCGGAGTTAATCACTTGATAATGTACTTGATAACAGTACTTGCTAACAGCTAAAATAATTTCCCACTAAAATGTTTTGATGCCTAAATATCTACTTCTGTGCATCCTGAGACTCAACTAACTACAAAGGTAGTGGAGATGTGTGTGCCTCATCCCATCAAAATTCATAAACACATTCTTCAATCTAGTTGACATTTAGGTCTGAGTCTGGCAGTCATTTTCAAGAATATAGATTGCTCCAAGTCCTACATGGAATATGTTGGGACGAACAGAAGGTTGTGGGATGTCATTACTCCGTGCCCTTTACCCATTGTCCCCCAAAATGGTATACTTGCTCAAGGTGTGAGATAGGTCACATCCTTTCTGACTGGAATAGAATTGAATATGCCATATCATTTGTAATGATAGAAATAGACAAATGAATTTTTAAATACCTATGCATTCTCTTATTTAGTAGGTTTTGAGCTGAAGAATTCTTTTAAATTTATGTTATTACAGGAACTAAATGTTTATTCTCTTTTATATATCTGCCATTTGAGATAAACTAGTAAGTCTTTGTGAAATAATAAAAATCTTTGTCTTCTAGACTAATATGTTGCATATGGAGTTATTTTATAGTTTTAATAGCTAGATTCCATTTTAATTATTTAAATATAAAATAGAGATTTAAACATTGGAGGGAGTATTTTAAAGTAAATAAGTTTGTGCTTTTTGAAATTCCTTTTCCAGTATCCCATAACATAAAACTACTTAGGAAGGTAGAACAATAAATGGAATGGGCAGGACAGAAATACAAGCACTGCCTCATTAGAGATATATTTTACCTGTTAGCTCAGTGTTGTGTAAACTGTTTTCATGCTTCAAATGTATGTGTAGATTTTTTTTTTTTATGTGAAAACATAGAATATTTAGCAATTTGAAATTGTAAGTGCATTATTTCCAAGTCATAATTCTGGGGATTATTTGAAAACCATAATCCTTCCTTTAGATATGAGATCAGACTGTGGTGCTCATATAATTACCAAATAAAACAAACAAATAATGCATTCTTTTTAGGCTTCCCAAATCAGTGCTATGAAAGGAAACTACAAATTAATAGTTATTACTGATGACAAGTTGCATGAACACTTTGCATCATTCAGTATTTCAGGAAATGGTGCCATATTGTCACAGTAGCACTTCTATTCCCAAAGCCATGGTGAAAAGGAAGGAAGTTTCTATCTGAACAATAGTGGAGAAACAATCTCCAACATATTTAAACACTGTAACTGAATGGTCTTCATCTATAATTGAGGAAAAAACAGCTGCACAAAATACAAGACAAACTGATAAAATTGTGGCATAACCTTCAAAGACTAGAAATCCATTGTTGTAAGATCATAAGATTTTGAAGAATTGTGACTTCATTTCCCAAAAACTGATTGAGAATCTAGCAATGGAATATTATAGTTCTTGGAAAACTATATGTGAGAACTCTAACTGCAACAGCTTTGATATGCAATAGCTTCCTTTTGTAATTTTGGACATGTGTGAAAGAATAAATTAAATAAAAAGTATGCCTTATACACTTTTTCAAAATAAAATTGTTATTGCAGAGATTAAAGAATAAAATAAATAATAATGGTGTAAATTCATAGGAAAAATTATTTTCAGGAATGAAATTAGTAATGTAAACACATAGTACAAAACCATCCTGTATTAGCATATAATGGGCAAGCTGAACTTCTGTTTAGGTCAGATTTGGGTCCTCTGAAACAGAGGAAACTATCCTCGGGGCAGTCTCGTTCTGTCAGGTCCTGATATCGCATCCTCAATTTCTGAGCATTGGCCGGATCTGAGGGATTTTTTTTTCTTTTGGTGTGTCTTTGTTTTATTTTCTCCAAATAACTGACTACACACTAATAAAACCTCTTAAATCAGTAGGTTTTCCTGATAGCTCTGCCTCCTAACAGGACAAAATCTGTGTGATTTTGTTGTTAACTATAATAGTACATCAGACATACTCTAATTTTAATTGCATAAGAAAAGAAAGTTGAAGAAGGTTACTCTGACTGAAGTGTAATGATAAGTTTTGGAAAAGGCTTGTCTAAGGTGCCAAGCTAGACAGGAGTGTAGGTAAAAAGTGAATTTGAAGCAAAATAAATTTGCTTATTCAATTTTCTGCATCGATGATCTAATTTTAGGATATGGAATTTACACTCTGACACCCAGTATTTAAAAAGATGTCTTTTTGCTTAAAGCGTAACTTTCATCTTGCTTCAACCAGTGTGACTTGTGTTCCTGAGTGCTTGGGGTACTGTTGCAGCCTGGGGTGGCCTTCTGGAGTTTGTGATTCGTATTTCATCCTATTTTCCTAGCAGTAAGCACTGAGTTGCAGACACATCTGAGGTTTTTGGTCACAGATGGCACAGACATGTTTTTCTATGGCTAAATGTTCAACAGCACTTGCTTTTCTGTTGGTGACAGAACACTGAATGATCTGAATTAGGTAGATAGTTTAATCCAGTGTTAGTCCTCTAACTATGTCTGGAAACACGTATTTCAGAAGTATGTGCAAAGTAAGATACATTTCCCATAATACAGGCTTCAGGAAGGCTTTATCTCCACAAGTTATGAGAGTAGCTTATCTATGGAATGAATATCTTCATGTCCATTCTACTAAGAAAAATATAGCTTTAATTCTTGTTCATATTATAGACTAATTTTTAAAAAACTTAAATTACTGAACTCAGTGAGATCGTGGACAGTTTCATTCTGTCATTTTGGGGTTCACAAGACAGGTGATTTTTTTTTGTTTGTTAGTTAAATACGATCTAATCCTTCTTTTATGAGGAAGGGGAAGTGAAACTTTTGTACTTTCTGCACTTCAAAATCAGGAATTAAATCTCTGTCACACTTCTTTCTGAACTGTTCAGTCTTATCCATTTCAGTTTATATTCTCTTGTGGTATTTTCACTCTTCTGATGATTTATGTTGCCTTTGTACCGACTCTCCTCTGTTTCTCATCGTGTGTTTGTTTTGTTTGTGTGTGTTTTGTGGTGTAGTAATTAGATGGGATCATGCCAGTGACTTATGTTTTTCAATTCTAATACCCTCAATTCTATTCCTTGTGCATCCTAACTTCGTTTTGCAGAAAGAACTACAAGCAGAGATTCACATTAATGGCAAAAATCCCTGTGTTAAATCAATGCAAATGATTTTAAATCTTGTAAGTCTCATGATTTGTTCAAATCCTCAAATACAAATACTGCTTTGTATTTATAAAAAAAAAAATAATGAACACTTCTTGTTGTGCAACACCACTAACCAACAGTTTACAAATACAGCACAACTTTTGCTGTACCTGATTCCATTTCTGCTGAAAGTGTGTTATTGACAAGTTTTGTAATTCAAGCTTATTCCTATTTCAGATCTCTCTTGAATATATTAAGCAAAAGGGCATCCACTGCAGAAACCTGGGGCACCTTCATTGTTAACTTACTGCCAAGATGAAAATTGGTGCTGTATTTTACCTGTGTTCTTCCTGCTTTGTTGGCCACAACTCACTGCAAGCTTTTTTGGTAATAGACCCTACTCTGTCAGTATTATCCAAATGTTTTATTAATCTTTTTATCTAATTCTCAAACAATGTATTCGACATAAGATATGAGTTCCTGTTTGTAATCCCTAGATTATAAGAATATGAGAACAGCTCTACAGAGTCATAATAAATATCTATTTAACTGAGTATCACATAAGGAAAAGAGAGCAAGCAATGATGTACTGATACTTCTTCAAAATGCTTTCCTACACTCTAACAGTTTGTGGCACAGAGACTTCCTAAATCCAGTCTATTTATTGTAACTCTTGACAGATTTTTTCATCCATGACTTTGTCTATTTTTCCTCTTAAGCCCATGTACAGTTATAGTATTCTGAATATTTTATGGCAAGGACATTCCAATGTAGAAGTATTTTCTTTTGTTCACTTTAGTTTCACTAGCTTTGTCTGATGTCTTTTCATTCTTTTCATAGAAAATACAGTGTATTTAATCTGCCATTTTACTGCTTACTCAGCCTTGCAGGACCCTTATTTCTTCACAAGTGGTTGTCCTCATTGCTGCTCTGTGTAAGCTAGTAACATCAGCAAGCTTTGTCATCTCACTGCTTGCCTTCTTTTCCAGCATATCTACAAATATATTGTCAAACAGATTACATACTAAAGAAATCCATTAGTGACTTCTGTCCTCTCAAAGAACTGACCGTTTACTTTTACCATCAATTAACTATATTTTAAGCAAACATCTGTCTTTTTATGACAGAGGTCCTAGTCTCTGTAAGAACCTTCCATGAGGCACTTCCTCAAATGCCCTTTGGAAGTGCAAATACTCTACCTAAACTGTATTTCTCTCATCTTTGAGTCAGCTAATCTCTCTGGAAAGCATTGGTAGGCTTGTAATGCAGGACTTTCCTTTAGAAAAGCCATGCTGCTTTGTGGATGTCATTTTTATCCATGTGTCAGCTGAATCTATTCTTGACTGTAATTTCTAAGTCTTGTTACATCTCAGGTTTACATCTCTATACTTTTCAGATGCCCCTTGGACATTGTCTTTGCCCCTCTGTCCTACAGTACTAAGATCACCTTAAGCAAGAAGTCAGACATTCCTTAAGCTTTTCTACCTGCACTTGGAGTCTAAGGAGGCCCTAACCCAGGCTCTTTTCCTGTGACCATAGGTCCAAAAAATTACTTAGGTTTTCTGCTATTGCTTTACAGCACCCACAGAAACAGCTAGGCAAATAACAAATTTCTGTTCTTCTTTCTGATGGAGTACCTATTTTTTTTAATTATTAGTTGTTGGTAGGTTTTTTGTTTGTTGGGGGGGCAGTTTATAAATGATCATGTGTTGTTGCTAGAAACTAAGTTCTTTCAAAACTTTAATGCATACCATCAGGATAGGTTTTTTGGGCGGGGGGGTTTGTTTGTTTGTTTGTTTTCTTCTTGTAATTACTAATTTGTTCCAGCAGGTCTTTTGACATCTCAGTCTTTGAGAGTTCATCTTTATTATTAGAAAAGACTATGTTTGTTGTACTGCTGAGATAAGAAATTTCCTATCTGTCTCAAGGTATATGTTTTGCATTTGTGTTTGAATAAAAAGGCTAACGCTGTTCTACCCACTCATTGTCTACTCTTAGTCAAGACTGCATACAGCAATTTGACTATGTACATGTGTATTTAAACACACATATATACTTATAATCTAAGAAAATGTCAAATGTTAGTACATAATTTGTAATTTATATATGTAGAAAACAATATACTTAATTCATATATTTTATAGAGAGAATATAGATTAATGTTGCATCAGATTTGATCTTTCATAGCTCCTTAACTGGTATTTTTGAGTACTTAAAAGGCCAAGAAGGTTACATTATATTGAAGGTCTTAAAAATTTCATATAGTAGGAGGTTAAAAAATTATAAAATTGTATGCAGCTACTGGAATTTAGCTTTTCAATAAATTATTACCGGTACTGCTTGTAACTATGTAATCTTTCAATACAAATATACTGTTCTCAGGTCATATGAGAGCTAATAATAAACTGTGCCTCAAAAAGCTGTTGTATCAGAATGCATTAGGGTGTGGTTCTTTTTGTTGTCTTTTAAAATAATTTCTGGAAGGAGTATATTTTTGGTATTAAGAAACTTTCATGTTTCTCTTAACTTTACTAAATTGGTGAAAATGTCTTCAGTCTAAAAGCATGTTCTTAGAAAATGAAATTGTGCGTTTTATCTTTATTTCACATCTCTATTTCCCCAAAATATTTATTTACTGGTGCTTGATGCTTCGTTTTGATTATTGATTTTAATTCTGATTTCTCTGGATGTTAGTATTGTTTAATATTATATTCTCCAAGATGATTTATAAAAATGAGGTTATTTGTCTTCAACAAGTCTTAATTTAATATTCATATTTCTACTTAATGATTTTGTTTGGTTAAAAGGAAGGTAATTATTTCCATGAGACACAATTTATGAACCTTTTTCTGCAACTCCCCTCACATCAGTGGAGAGCTGGTCAGACAAATTGTTATTTGAAGGTGACTCCCATGACTTTTTAATTTTGTTCAATAAAACTGTAGGTCATCTTTTCTGCTTTACAATATTTAATTAAAAGCATTTAGCAATCAAACCTTTTGTGATAGTATTATCTATAAAGAAGAGTGGAAGGATTTTCTCTGCTCTGACATTAGTCTGCTGAGCAATATGAATACATTACACGCAGAAAGGTCACCTTTTTCTATGTCCTTAAGTATTAGTTACTGCTTGAACCAGGACATTGGGCTAAATGGCTGTTAGTCTGACTCATCCTTGTCAGCATTTCAGTATGTATTTAACTGCATTCAGTTCTGTTGTCTTATGTATTAAGCATATATGTTGCAAGAGACTAACTATTTACTTCTGGTTTTGGGGTAAAAAGTATACCGAAAACTGCTTGTTTATTTGTGGGAGTTCAGTGAAAATTTTCTTACGAGCATTTCTGCACTTTATCTCTGTAACTGAAAACAAGAATCCATAGACAATTCATGCTTTTGGAAAGATCCTCCTGTGCAAAGGGTAGAATTTGAAACCCCAACACGATAGAATGGCAGTCAGAATACCTTGAGCTGAACAGCTCTAAGAAGTGCCATGAGTTCTGTGTCCGCATTCAATATGCCTTATTTATCTCTGAATTTACCTCAAAATTTACAATACTTCTTTTTTTTTTTTCTTCTCCACCAACTAGCCATGATCTCTTAGTTCAAGCCTGACTCTTTTCTCCACATATTTTACAACAGTGAGAATTTGGTATGCCTGTTTAGTCTCCTTTTACCACACTGGAATTTGAGTTGATGGAGGTCCCTCTTGTGGCTGCATTGACTTCTGAGTTTTCCACATTGCTGAGCATTATGCCATGAGAATGTTTGGTTTTTTTTTTTTTTCTTTTCCCCCCAAATCAATAATTAATTTCTGTAACTGCTATTATGCTAGAAAACAACTACATCAGCAGTGCATTTTCATCATCTATTTTCATGTTCTGAGAAACCTCTATTAACTAATTGTATTAGAGAAGACTGTATCTTACATTTATTGATGGCTTTTTGTTTGTTTGCTGTTGGTTGGCGTTTTCTGTAACGTATTTCCAGAGAAAATGCCTATAATCTATAAAGCTTTAGATTTGCCCAGCTATTGTGGTTTAACCCTAGCAGGCAGCTAAGCCCCACACAGCAGTGTGCTCACACCCTCCACAGCAGGATGGAGGAGAGAATCAGCAGGGTAAAAGTGAGAAAACTCATGGACTGAGATAAAGGCAGTTTAATAGGTTAAAGCAAAAGCTGCATGCGCAAGCAAAGCAGAACAAGGAATTTATTCTCTACTTCCCATCAGCAGGCAGGTGTTTAGCTATTTCCAGGAAAGCAGGGCTCCAACACGCATAGTAGTTACTTGGGAAGACAAACTCCATAGATCTGAAAGTCCCTCTCTCCCTCCTTCTTTACCCCAGCTTTTATTGCTGAGCGTGATGTCATATGGTATGGAATATCATAGAATCATAGAATCATTAAGGTTGGAAGAGACCTCTAAGATCATTGAGTCCAACC
>NW_008824542.1:3828461-3829075 GCF_000699105.1 Pygoscelis adeliae
ATGATGGAGAGCAGCTTGGCTAGCTCCTCCGCCAGCTCTCTCAGCACTCTCGGGTGGATCCCATCCGGCCCCATAGACTTGTGAGTATCCAGATGACGTAGCAGGTCGTTGACCGCTTCCTCTTGGATTATGGGGGGTTCATCCTGCTCGCCGTCCCTGTTTTCCAGCTCAGGGCGCCGAGTACCCTGAGGATAACTAGTCTGCCTGCTAAAGACTGAGGCAAAGTAGGCATTAAGTACCTCAGCCTTTTCCTCATCCTCGGTGACAATGTTCCCCCCCGCATCCAATAAAGGATGGAGATTCTCCTTGGCTCTCTTCTTGTCATTAATGTATTTGTAAAAACTTTTTTTGTTGTCTTTAACGACAGCGGCCAGGTTGCGTTCTAGCTGGGCTTTTGCCTTTCTCATTTCCTCTCTGCACGACCTAACGAGATCCCTGTACTCTTCTTGAGTCGCCTGCCCCTTCTTCCACAAGCGATAAACTCTCCTTTTTTTCCTGAGTCCCAGCAAAAGCTCCCCGTTCAGCCAGGCCGGTCGTCTTCTCCGCCCGTTCTTCTTGCAGCGTACAGGGACAGCCTGCTCCTGCGCCTTTAAAACTTCCTTCTTGAAGATCGT
>NW_008824542.1:3829403-3839470 GCF_000699105.1 Pygoscelis adeliae
AGTTGAAGTCCCCCACGAGAACAAGGGCTAGCGATTGAGAGACTTCTGCCAGCTGCTTGTAGAACACTTCTTCTGCCCCTTCATCCTAGTTGGGTGGTCTATAACAGACTCCCAGCAGGATATCTGCCTCGTTGGCCTTCCCCCTACCCATAAACGCTTGTCCGTATCATCATCACAATCGTTAAGCTCTATACAGTCGAAACACTCCCTAACATACAGAGCCACCCCACCACCTCTCCTTCCTCGCCTGTCCCTTCTGAAGAGTCTATAGCCATCCATTGCAGCACTCCAATCGTGAGAGTCACCCCACCATGTTTCTGTGATGGCGGCTAAGTCAGCTATCCTGCTGCACAATGGCTTCCAGCTCCTCCTGTTTGCTGATTCTATGGTGAATGCTTTATTAATGCTAATTGACAGGTGATGGAGACAGTTAATGAAAGAAGACCACAGGTGACTTCTCAGCTAAGCTGAGTATGGAGAAACTGTTTTGAACTATTTATAACTGGGGCTTAGGAGAGAAGCATTTTAGATTAATGTGTCTTGGAAATTTTAAATTGTTTCAAGAAACTTCAATGTCACAGAAAGGCAATTAAGGTCATTGTTTCCATTTCTGTGAATTATACTTTTTTTCTTTTTAAATGGAACTGGAGAGACATTAGATAGTAGGTTTTGTTTTGTTTCTTTTAATGATTAACAAAAATGGAAAAATACCTTCTTATGAATTCATAGGTTAGAACATCAATTTAGTCTGCATTTTAAATTACTTGGGAAAATATAGAGATGTGAGCATGTGCCTGCAAACTAACTAACCTTGATTATTGCTTTTGTTAGTCACTTAAGAATTTTCACTTGAACTGTTTGGATTGTTACAGAGACCAATTTGAGAAGAAAATGAACTTTACTAAATAGGTACCATAACCAATAACTTTATTAAATGATAATTAAAGAGAGACTATGGCAACTTTCTCGGAGTATTAATGATGTAAATTACTGAGCAAATACTGAAGTTAACCTGATGGAATTAATTACATGATATTAAACAAATGAGTTCACAAGTCAAATAGAATAAATCCTAGAAAGTGAACTTTAGTAGGCATTTAATAATAAATGGAAATTAGTAGAAGGTCTGTTGGTAATGTTTTTTAAAACTGAACTGAATTCTTGGACATAGTCAGGGATACAAACTGAGCTTATTCCAAATTTAAAGTAGGAACTTTGAAAATTATACTTGGTGAAATTTTGAACACTTGGTCCCTCAAATCTTCTTCAAATCCAAAAAGTGGGCTTTGAAATTATTCCTCTTTGAGGAGGCATTTCAGAGAGTTGATATGAAGAAACTAGGATGATGAGTGCTGTGCCATCCAGACATAGCCAAAGGAAGTGATATAAGAGTAATTCTCCCTTTAGTGGAACCTATCGTTACATTCAGTCTAGTTACGAGCAAAAGGGACCACAATATAAAAAGAACTAAGAATGTCTTCTTTGCTCAATTCACATTTTAAGTCCAACATTCCGATTGTCTAATTAACACAGAGAAACCTTATTAACAATACAGATAAGGTTGTACATAACCTTCCTAGTATCTGCTCCTTTTCCCTGGAGTTACGCTCAACTTTCCAGTGTCTCTTTATGTCCTAACATTAACATCTGCCTTCCTCATGCAGAGTTGAGTGGGAAGGAATATACTACAATTTATCAACGTCCCAAGGTCAGTGCTTGGAGGAGTATGATGTTCATAGTGGGGTTTTCTTCTCCTTTGAGTCTTCTTAGGCAATTCTTACATACTTCTTCAAACAGCCAATTTTTTTTCTTGTTGATTCCCAGTTACTGTTTTGAATTTCCAGAATAGCCTCCCCCATTCCCATGGACACCAAGGGCTGTTGAATGTTACACAGTGTCTACCTGGGTTAGTCAGAGCTTCACTACATATGATTGTCACAGAATTTAAGCTCAGACAAGGTAAGTAATAGTCACTCTTACCAAACAATTGCTGTTGCAGCTCAAACCACCTAAAAGCAGCTCTGGTCAAGGCAAACCCAGCCAAACACTGAGTCCTGCCATGGCAGGTCAACGCAATGCCTGTGGCCATTTAATGTTAGTGGAGTAGAAGTCATATTTACTGGCCTACATAAGATGCCTAAAACAAGACTTTAAATATGTTCATAGACTTGGGATCCAGAACTCAGAATTCTCTCCAGGCTATTGCTTAGGTGATGCTAATAAATAGACTATATATATATATATTTCTATATAATATATATATTAAAACTTGTGTAATGTCTAAGTGTCTGAATTAGTTGTTATGTGGAAAACAAATGATGTTAAATCCATTCTTCATTCTGAGGGGATAAAAAAAAATAAATCAATATTTCACATCATGAGTTAGGGATAAGGAAAAGGCTAGACAAGTGGTAAAGGTCATTATAATTGAAGAAGGAAATTACTGTTTTTATAGACTAGGCTTACAGTAAATGATACAGAAAATGGAAGCATTAACAGTGAGGAATTTCAAAAGGGGGAAAATTGTGCTTGACTATCTGAAAAACAGCATATTATATAAAACATTAAACTTTTTTGATAGTTGCATTGTCAGTAGTAATAAAGAAAAAAAATGAAAGGCAGCTTAGGATATTCAGTTTAAAATGTTGGCTGAATTGAGGGAGAAAAAAAAAAAAGTGATGGCCTTCATTGTCAGTGGCAAAAATGGAGTGCATAGTTCACACTGTTGAATGCAGTCCTTTTCTTGTTGGTAAGTCCTAGTGGCTATCACCAATTTATTATTTATTACCTACAACCATGCATTATTTTTAGACAGTTATCTTGCAGTTACTTAAAATAGCTAAAAATATAATAGCTGTGGGTTATACACATAGCTGCCATAATAAATCTTATAATAAGCTTAACTATAAAAAGTATGAAAAAAACTGTAGCATAAGTGTTATGGTTGCTTTCTACATGACATTTGTAGATCATATTTAAGTTATACCTTCATATACGATGATAAAAGCCATTGAGCACTATGGTTATCTAAAGATGCTGTGTTGCAACTTGTTTATTAAAACTTACTTTGCTAATATTATTTTTGCTTCAAATTGCTTATTTTTCACCCAGACTCCAAATCCCGATATGCTTCACCATGTAAATGTATAGGAAGAAACAGAGAAATTAAATGGAGAATAATCCTGAAAATGTACATTGTGGTAGTGTATCTAGAAGCTGGGAAAATGTCTTTTGCTTGGATGGTAGGAAGTTATTATGTATTCTGTTAACATGGCCATCTCTGCTGTTAACTTTTTATATCAACTTAAAGGACACCTGAAATCTGACAGTTCAGCCGCAGGCTTCATAAAATGAAAGCATGGACACAGTGTAATAAATAATAAATAACATTTGGCATAGCGGCATGGTGCATTGTTTCCTACTTTAGCACTGCATTTAAAAAGACTAAAAGCTGCACATGGGAGAATTTAAGCCCTGGGCATAGTTTTTGTCAAAATAAAAAAGTCTCTAAAATGCAACCACCAAGAAATAAGAGTAATCCGAAAACATCAAGGCACCTTTTATACAATTTTGTAGAAACCAAATCACTTCATCTAGTGTGACATATGTACTGTAATATATAGTGTGCCAAGTCAATTAAATCGCTAATTGTCTGTTTTTGAGAAAAACAGATGGTGGGTCAAATTTGATTCACTTTCAACAATTTTAGGCCCCACACCTATTGGTGATATACTCATATTACCCAGTGGGGAGTTGAAGAAAGATTGCCAATGTCTTTTTCTAACTGCTTGCTTTTCTTCCCCCCCATCTCCCCCATCCCTTGTTTTTACGAGTATTTAAAACTGTGAGATTTTGGGTTTGTTTTGTGGGTTTTTTTCCACATGTATATTTTTTCTGTTTACTTATCCAAAATGCTGTAGTAGGTTAGAAATAATCATACAAAGATGTACAGTGGAGATTGGAAGTTTGCCAATTTTGATCTCTTCAACAAGTTATTAAGGGTTATAATATCAATTGGCTTTTACATGACCTTATTACTTATCTGACTCGTGCCTGGAAATTTTTTTCCCCCGTGATTTCTACAGGTTTTTTAGTTCTTTTCAGTGTCTTTTGCAGTAATCTAACAATGGCTATATGTAGGACGCTCTGGTTGGACATATGAACCATAATTAAAATCAGTAAATTTATGGCATGTTCTAAATTTTTCAGAGTTTTTTTCTCTCTGCTCTCTAAGTGGTGCCTAGTTATTACCTTCTATGCCAGGACAGCATTATCTTCCTGCAGATGACCTCTTGTTCATTTTTTCTGAATTTTTTTTTGATAGGTATGTCTGCTAAAGCAGAACGCTTTGTTAGGTAAGTTCTGAAGTAAATATTTTCATTTAAAATATTGTTCTAATAAGACTAAAAAACTGAAAAGGTGCAAAGAATTGCATTCCTTTAGTGTGAAGCTGTGGGCAGGTAGTCTATGGAAAGACAACACAAAACATGTTAATTCCCTTTATCTTTGTGGTTAGCAAGCCAGAGCTAACCTGAGCAAAAGAATCATCATTCCATAGTCTTCCTCAGTGACTGTAAGCATCCTATTTCCAGTGAGCCCACTACTACTGAAGAAACTTAACATGTCACCACACATTCTCATTTTGTATTTTCTTCAAAATCAATAGAAATTAAGCAGAAATATCATGAAAGCATTTTGTCCTTTTTTTATTGTTTTGCTCCTCATAAATATTTTCCATTCTTTTCCCCATAAGGGGTTCAGAGGTGTTCTAAATATTCAAGGATTTCCCCATTTAAACATGCTATGAAAAATGTGGGTTAGATAATTCTTTAATTCAGCAACTGGGAAAAAAAAAAAAAAACAAACAAACTTGGTCAGTATCTTTAAAAAAAAAATGTAATTGTTTGCACAAATTGGGCTATTTATTCCTAAGACATTTGGAGAGATATGACTTAATGTCACCTAGGAAAATACTTTTGTATAAGTTTAATTCTGGTTGGATTTATCCCCATGGATGATTTGGCCATAAAGACAGCATTGCTATCTCTGGTTTTCAATCTTTAATGCAGCCAAGATAAATGCATTTAGATCTACTACCTCTTTGCTAAGTAATTTACATATCAACTATGATGTGAATAAGACCATCTGTTTACAAAGAAGCATTCGTTTTTTCCAATTTTTTATTAGTTATGATACCTCTGAAAAGCCTTTTTCATTGTAAATATGGATGGTTTCTTGTTGTGCCAATGCATTTAGTAGTTATGTTTTATTAATTTATTCTTCTGGAACATTTCAAGTAAGTGATCATTGCCAGACTTAAATATTACTTCTTTTTATAAAATTGTCATAATTCTAAGGTATGGCAGAGGTGAACCCTGGGCTGATTCACTGGGGGGAGGTAAAGATTACAAGGATTTTGGTACTGTGCTGTGACCCACACTGAAAGTGAAGATGAATCATAGGAACATAGGATGATCTGAGCGCAGTATAGCTGCAGTTTCCCATTACTCCAGTCCCTCTGCCATCTTTACTGAAATACTGGTAATATACTTGACGTACTTAAGAAATGAATGTGGTTCAATAATGATAGGTTTTGTTGCCACAGAAACCTCTTTTAATGAGCAGATTGCTCAGTGTATTTCAGGTAGAATTTTGCTTTGTGTCCACGTTTCTTTTGTTCAGAGAAATACATGTATACATACAGTTTCAGTATGGGATAAGTTCTTAGAGCTTTTACCACTTGACAAGGAGAAAATGAAGTAACTGGTTTGTTGGGTTTTTTAGCTGCTTTTCAGGTTTTTATGGCAACTTAGTTGTCTAAATAATTTTTCTGTGAGAGGAAATGTCTAGTGGCAGATATTAAATTTTCTAGAAATTATGACCATTTGACTTAAGACCTAATTTCAAGTTACTGTAATTTCATTAAAATGATTGGTAGCAAGTGAGGGGCAGTGTAAAAGAAACTCAAACTCCCAAAGTAACAGAGTTGGTGTGAACAGCCAATTTTAGATATTGAGCAGTTTCATAGGACTGTCATCTTCAGAAGCGTGGGTGGCACCCTATGTTAAGCACAGCCTCTCCAAATCATATTGTGGTCATGGAAAGGAAAATGTTAGAGTCAAGGTGAATTATCAGTGAAAGGCAGATCATGAAGCATGTTATGATGCTTCATGTCCACCTCTCTCGCAGAACTGAAATAATTTGCTGGGTGTTTTTAGCAAAATAAATTAATTGTGGGTAATGTCCCATGAGATCTCATCTGAAATGATCCAAGAATAAATATCACTCTTTAGACTTCTCATTTTTCATGCTTTCTACTGTTATCTCATTTTTATTACTTTCCCACTTTTAAGCACCACTTACACCACTATTTTCAGTAGTGGTAGTGAGCTGATTACTGGTGAAGTGAATCTTTATTTTTCTTGGTAAGTGGTTCCAAATCTTATTGGAGATTCCATTGTCATTTGCATTCCTCAGATCTTTAAGGTGAAAGTTTAGCCTTTTGCATACTGCCATCATGATTTTGCATTTAACACTCACATTTATACTTTTAAAGAAGTGTGTAGAAATATACATTTGTCAGCAAGATTTTTTGAACATGTTTTTGAGTAACTGGCATCTGCCAGAATTAATCTGATTTTTACTTTTTCTCTAATACCTATAATTTTTCAAACAGGCAAAAGAGTTTCCAGCTGTATAACTCAAAGACTCTCAACTTTGATTCCTCTCTATCTACAGAAGTTCCCCTGAACAAAGGACATTTCTTTTGCCAACTTAGTTAAAATACAAGTCTTGTTAGGCATGTTTCTTTCTTTTTGTCTTCACATAGGGAGTGGAATTATGTCTTGGCAAAATTTGTAAGTGACATTGAGGACCAACCTATGATAATATTATGTCTTTTCTCCCATCACTCTTTCATTTTATATTCCTTTAGTTCATTTTCAGGCTTCCTTTAGATCACAGTGGACATATACATGGTATCTTCTTAGTTTCTCAACCCATAGTGAGCACAATTTACATTCAGCCTCGAATCAGTGAATTTAATTCAATGAGACTTAGGAATCCCAGTTTAACTTGTATACCTAGAAACTGTAGGGAGCTGTCACTAAATAAAACTCATTACAATAGAATGTTTTAAAGCATAACTTAAAGTGTAATACTCATATTTAGTACTTGCATGTTTTCTGGCTGGTTTTAAATCTGTTATTTTATTTTAGACTGTTGCTGTGCATGTGTTTGCAACCATTAGAAACTGTAAATGCATTTAAAAGAGTTCGAAGGAATGCAAGGGAGTCTAGCTGATCTGAATTTAAATATCTTTATTGGTGGTCTGAATGTAGTTTTGTCTGGAAGGTGAAGAAGAAGACATGCTATTTGTTGGAATTCATTGTTTTATATGCTTTTCTCTACTTTGTCATTTAGGTAGTTCTCTGCTTTTATGTTCTTTGCCATGACTGTGGTAAATGTAGCAGTCTCACTTTGAAATTGCACAAATGATGTAGAGCTAAGTATGTCACTTTTTTTTTTTAATGATCCCTGCTATAGTTCCAACTGATTTTTCTGTTATATGGTATCTGCTCTTTCAAAAATTAGGCATACAATGTTGATTTATTTTTTGTTTTGAAAAATGCACCATCCATGAATATGCGGTTCTAGCAAATGAAGAAGATTTGCAGGCTGCATACTTTCTAAAGTACCTCACATGTCTTTCTTAGAAAGTGATCAGTTAATCTACTTAACTTCCATGGAAACAAGGAGAAATTAAAGAATGTGGTGGCTCTTTGATACGTGTTAGGCACGGTAATAGTCTTGCCTGCCTACATTTTTGGCAAAATTGGGGTGCTCTGAATAGAATGAATAACTGAATTCTGCCTATCATTGAAAAGCAACAGTTACTTTATTTTTAATCAGTCTGCATTCAAAAGGTACTCCATGAAGGGAGATTCTGTCCTGTCATAGTAAACTTTTATACATGATTGAAGAGACTGCATATACCACATTATGCACATCAATAAGTGTCACATTCATTTAAAAAATTTCAACAGCACAAGTTAAAGTTGCAATAAATATTCTGGCAGTAGCTTTGATATCTACTTTCTCCCCATAAACCATTAAAAAGAGTAATATCTTAATTGCTAAAAGCCTGCCATATGACAAAATTCTAGCTATGAAATCTAAGTGGACCTTATTTGATAGATGCTTAGCTTTCTCTCAGACCTTTATAGTCTTTAATACTTGGTTTTGATAAAAATATCAGATAAAGTCTGGACCATGAAAAAGCTTATAAAACCCCCAAAGATTGATTTTTATCTGAATGTCACTCCTTTGCAGCTCTTATTAGATGACTGTCTAATACCTGTTATGCTAACATAAGCATACACAAACCTAATTGAATAACAGTGTTTTGAAAGCAAGACAATTTCTTCATTAAATAACTGTCATAAAGAAAATATCTACTTTTAACTAAGTGGGATTGGCTGTGTGCTCATTCTCTTAAAATTCAGGTGTTTCTAAAATAAAAGTATCTCATGATTTTTTAAAAAATATTTCTGTCTAGAAAATTTAACTCAAATGTAATTAATATTTTAAATTCTGACTGAGTCCATAATTACAGCTTTGAGGTATTTGAAGTGACCTCTTCATTTTAGTGAAGAGCTAACTCATATACCCAGTAATATTTTAAAAGTCAGAGTTGTTTATGTAGAAAGGAAAGCATGAATCAGAAACATGTTTAGTCTCTCAAGACTTGCATCTTATTTTGCATCTTCTATGATTCTATGATTTTGGCACCTGGATGGATGGCGTTTGAGAGAAGCACTAGCACAGGTCCCAGTGGTCCTTTTCCACTGTGCTGGAATTAAGATTTTTCCAGAAGCTGTTTAACATTAGATCTATGGTTCAGTCTGTGCTGCAGTAGTTCATGTTCAAAAACTACTAATGAAACATAGTACGATGGAGGTGAAAAGTTTATCTAAATAATATGTTGTATTTTTGCCTTTTGCTTAAGCTAGGTATGGAGTGGATTGAATTCAAGAACTGTAGGGTGGGGTTTTTTGGAGGGTAGTCTTTTTGCAAAGTCAACTGTTCAAAAATTAGGAAGTGTCAGAATGTAAGTTACCTGTGAAAACATAATCAACCTTTGTGCACACGTTCATTATCATACAGTCTTTAATTACACAGTCACCCAGTATTTCCCTTAGGCTCCCTGCCTCATTCATTGCATTGGATGAATGGTGCCTGGGAAATGTAGCAGCTGTTTAATATTTTTAACCTCAACATTCAAGTGTTGGCCTCTGCCTTATTTACTGCACACTCTTTAAAGCCTGCAATAAATACACAATGTTTCTATCTCAGTTTTAGCATATATATGATCTTATTTTCTAATCATAACAAAGATCATAATGCTTTTTTCTCCACTTTAAGATTTAAAAAAAAACCATTATCATCCTAGTATTATATGTGGAGAAAACAGGATAAGGATAAATCAGAATCTATTCATGAATTAGTGGCAAAACTACTGTTGGAACTTCTTACTTCATGATATACAATTCAGGCTTTATTGCTGCTAACCCAACTGTGATTTTAGGTGATTGTTGAGCTGATGCATTGCATCTCTCATTTGCTTTTCTGATATTTCTGATTGTTCACACTTTTTACTTATCAGGTACCAGGATCTCAACCTAGACACTCCAGAAATGAAACTCACATGGGAAGTGGCCAGATGTTAAAATTGTGTTTTTTCATTCTCTCCGGGCATATACCTTAATTGTTATCATCCATCTAATGAGGCTAGCATATATAACACATCACAAACTGCAACTTCTTAGATTTCTTTTCAACACATTTTTAACTGCAACAGCATGCTCTTGTCTTCAGATAGCTCAGCTGACATTTTACTCATGTTACTTTCTCTTCTATGTTGACAGTATCTCAGAAATTCACATCTCAAGCTGATTTATATAGTCCAACTTTTTTAACTAGAGTAACTGACAAATAAAACTAAGTTCACCCACAAAATCAGTATTTGAGCAACTGCTATTAATAAATTTACTCCATTAACATTTTTC
>NW_008824542.1:3839500-3874562 GCF_000699105.1 Pygoscelis adeliae
GATTTCTTTTGTTTAACAGATTTAACACCTAATTGTCAATATACTGATCTCCCTGCCTAGCAGTATCCCTTAGGGCCAAAGGAATTCTGCTTTCTGCATTTATGCATATTGCAGGTATCTGTCAGTTTATCTTTATACTTATTTCTTAGACTGAGCTTATAGCTACATAAAAAAGGAGTAACACATCATCCTAACCTTATTTCCATACACTTAACAGCATGTTGATTGGACACATGTCAGATTGGGGGGGGAGGGGAATAGAAAAGGGGAAAAATGCATTTCAAATCCCATCAATTTTATCAAGGAAACAAAAAACCTCTATGAAGAAAAACTTATTCGGCATATTAGACTACATATTATCATTAAAATCTGAGTCTTCCGCAGAATCTGTCTGTGGTTGAAGTTAATGTTAATAAGTTCACTTCTTCAGACTAAGAAAGGCCCATACAAATTTCATTACCACTATTACACCATCTCAGGATTAATAAGCCTTCTAGTTGGACCACAGCAAGCTGTTGAAGATTATTCTGTTTATTTTTCCCCAAACTCTTTCAGTTGCTTTTCCAAACCCTGCCTTGCCTATGGCCTTAGGCCATCAAAATACAGTGCCATTCCAATAAGGTTGATTAAGACCTTAAATCTTCTGCTTTTTTCTTAATGGCCTTCTTATCTGTTAGGTTTAGCTGTGATTATGAACAACTGTATGTCAACTCCTTCTTTATTTCTCACCTTATGCATCTAGTGCTTTATTCCTCATTGGAAAAAGGAATTCTCTTGCACTATCTGAGATTACTGACCACTGTAGACTTGGAGTTTTATGATAGCTGGTCACTTTTTAAGAGCCATCTTTTAAGAGCACAAGAGCAGGCAATTCCAAAGTGTCAGAAGTCAAGCAAGCGGGGCAGAAGGCTGGCTTGGATGAGCAGGGATCTTCTTCTAGAACTTAGGTGGAAGAGGAAAGTGTGTGGACGTTGGAAGCAAGGACAGGTGACACAGGAGGACTACAGAGATGCTGTTCACCACTGCAGGGAGAAAATTCATGCAGCCAAAGCTCGATTAGAGTTCAAGTTGGCCAGCACTGTGAAGGACAACAAAAAGGGCTTTTTTAAATATGTTAATGGCAAAAGGAAGATAAGAGATAACAGTCCGTTACTTGATGAGGCTCATTACCTCACAAATAGAGACATAGACAAAGCAAAGACATTTAATGCCTTCTTTGCCTTTCTCTCTAACATCAATGATGGGCCATGGGTCCCCCAGAGTCCTGTGCTGGAAGACTGTGACTAGGGGGGCTGATAAACTCCCAGCCGACTCTGAACCATGTGAGACTTGCTGCTCAAGCTGGATGAGCATAAGTCTATGGGACCTCATGGGTATCATGCCAGGGTACTGAAAGAGTAGGCTGATGTTGTCGCGGGACATCTGTCCGTTATTTTTCAACTGTCTTAAGAATCTGGAGAGGTCCCAGTTGACTGGAAGCTGGCAAATATTGTCCCAGTTTTCAATAAGAGTAAGAAGGAAGACCCTGGTAATTACAGGCCTGTCAGTCTCACTTCAGTGCCTGGTAAAATTATGGAGAAGGTTATCCTGGGAGTTATTGAAAAACACGTGAGAGACAATGCAGTCACTGGTCATAGCCAGAATGGGTTCACGAGGGAAAAGTCCTGCTTAACTAACTTAATTTCCTTTTATGACAAGCTCACCCATCTAGTTAACCAAGGGGAGCCAGTAGATGTGGTGGGTTTTGATTTTAGCAAAGCTTTTGACACTGTCTCTCACAGTATCCTTCTGGACAAAATGTCCAGCATACAGCTAGACAAGTCCATAATATGTTGGGTGAAAATTTGCTGACGGGTCGGGCTCAAAGAGTTAAGAATATGGATTTTATTATGTAGTGATATATTACTGCAACATGCAGTCTTAAAGAAATATTATTCAATGTTATTTTTAATCTTTATTTGCTTCCCCACGCTTCATGGGGTAGCATAATCATTTAGTACCTCTTTCTACTTAATTATTATTTATAAAGTAGTTATCCTGGGCTGTTAGCTGCCTTACCCTTAAAAATGACCATTTTTTATAGATTAAAAGCCCTTCCCTCCCAAATATTTAACATGGAAAATGTGCATTAAATCCTGTTCTCCTCAGTACACTGTAAACACTTCAAATACCTAAGCACATTAATGAGCTTTATATCCACAAAGTTTTGTCTTATTGCTTATTTCACAGAACTGTACTCTTCTGCCAGGCTTTTTGTTGAAGGAAATTTTCAGTACAGTAACATCTATGATACAATAATACAGATCTCTGAGCAATTTGCTTGATCTCAGATTTGTATACCAGGAAATTTCTGGATTGTGATTATTTTTTTAGTTATTTTACCCATGAGAAAGAATAACAACTGGATTTTTTTTTTTTCCCCCTAAAGAGATTAGTGAGGTTTGATTATATTTCAATGAATTTTTAGATGTATGTTCTAAGGTAGTGTTGACCATTTATTTCCCATACTAACTGGCTAAGTTGTTTTTCACTGTCTTTTACTAGTTAAGTGTGGGCAGGAACTATTTCACTGATGACTTTTTGTAGCTGATGGGTTTTGAATAGGTGTGACAAAACTTAGGCAGAGTGATGGAAGAAATTATACAAATTACATACAGTAATCAGGGTCTGAACTTTATTTCACAGTAGTTCTTTATGTTTCGGTGATTTTTTTTTTTTTTAAAACAGAAATATGAACAACATATTTTTTGGATGTTAGTAGTAATTACAGCAGAAAAGTGTAAAAAATTGTGTAGTAATCTGATTTTTTTGTTGTTTTTAAGTCATAATTAGGGCAGTAGATATGATGCTCTAATGTGATATGTTAGTCTTTTGGAATAGCATAAGCTTCACATGGCTGTGGGAACATTTTTACATTGGTTATGAGGATGCGTTGATAAGACATTTATGAGTTGGACTGTTCTATCACTTGAGGTTCTGATAAGAGACTTGTAAGGCTACTGTGATTTTGATAATACTGTTCAGATAGATATGATGTACATGTAAAAAAAAATTGGAATATCATTTAATGAAAAAATTATGAACAGTCTTATTTTGATAATATCAAAGGAAAATAAACATTAGATGAAACAATATAAAAAGGTTGTATTTTAAAAATGGTGTTTGTATTTCACAAGATGATGACTTTATCTTTTACTAGCTGTGTTGTTATGAAGCCAACAAAGTTTTGAAAGCCAGAACAACTGCTTTAAAAAGTGTTCTTTTGATGCAGTTTTTTGTTTAATTTTGCCTCCTCTTTCTGCTGTAGTAAACCTGTGATTAAAAAAAAAAAGTCAGAATCATCAAACCAAGTGTTAATAGAGTCCTATTCATGTGTTTCAGGATGCTCTCAGTGTTTGGTTTTGGTTGGATATTTGGGTTTGGTGTAATGACATGTTAATTTTCTTCTTAAATTCTTATATGTATGGGAATTCCTGCATTATTTTTACTTAAACAATAATAAGCCATACAATTTTCTTATTTTTTTTCCCCTCTCTTTTTTTTTTCTCCCCTCCTTCTAAAACTGATATACTTCTGCAGTTTTTGGGGAAACTAGCTTTAGCTGCTTATTGCACGTTTGAGAAAAAGGACAGGATGACAAGCTCTGACTAAATGAGGTTATGAGGAGATCAGAAGAGTTGTAAGTTGATGGTATTCTTGATATCCAGTTCCAACTGAATCCATTATTTCTTTTGCACTGAACTGAGACTAGCTGGAATAATCTCATAGTTCCTTTGTTGTCTACGGGATCAAAACCCACTTAATTTAGATTGCTCCAGATGAATAATACAGAGTTGTAGTACCACAGGACATAATACAAACTCTTTCAGAGGTTGACAGATTACCAGTCTGTCTTTTCAGTAGTCCTAAACTGTTTATTCTTCTCCGTTATTTTGCAGAGCTGAGAGATGGTCAGGTGACAGTCAGAGGAAGGGATAGCTAGCAAACGAAAAAAAGTATGGCAAATCTTTTATCTGCCTAAAAAGGGGTGATCAAGAGAGGTAAAGACAAAGAAAAAAAGAAAAAACAAACAGGTGAAAACAAAGTAATAATTTCTCCTAAGAGTGATAGAGATTTACAAGTAGCAGATTTGAGAGGCAATAGTGGGGTCCATGCCCTTGTGGTGAGCATGGGCACTTGAAGGAAAGGTGTGGAAATCATAGAATCATAGAATAGTTTGGGTTGGAAGGGACCTCTAAAGGTCATCTAGTCCAACCCCCCTGCCGTGGGCAGGGACATCTTCAACTAGATCAGGTTGCTCAGAACCCCCTCCAACCTGACCTTGGATGTTTCCAGGGATGGGGCACCCACCACCTCTCTGGGCAACCTGTGCCAATGTTTCACCACCCTCAGCATAAAAAATTTCTTCCCTATATCTAGTCTAAATCTACCCCCCTTTAGTTTAAAGCCATTCCCCCTTGTCCTGTCGCAACAGGCGCTGCTAAAAGGTTTGCCACCATCCTTTTTAGAAGCCTCCTTGAAGTACTGATAGGAATTACATTAATGTCTAGGCATGTTTTTCTTCCAATTACACCCTTTTACATAACAAGAACAAAATATGCTCTTTCCCCATATCAAAGTATCAAGGAAACAATCTGTTCAACACAGATATGGTGCTATATAAGGGAGAAATAACCTACAATATAACAGGTGACATAAAGAAGATGGGCTGATACGAGATAGAGGAAAAGACAAATATCAAATATTTCTGTCTTTTTTCCACATATTCCTTTTACTAAGTACATATGTTACCAATTTGATTATCAGTTTACATTTGCATATTTAAGCAAGGCCTGTGGGATCTCAGGACCACTGACTCCTACAGTTCTTTGGATACTATGCCCTGATTAACATTAAAAAGGACACTTTGATAAAGTGATTCATAAATGACTTTACAGTTTTATTTTCTCCCTCCAGATTGGTACACATGAACACAGTTTGGCAATGTTCATTGCAAAGATTTACCCTCCCACCTCATTGCAGTAATTGTAAATAAGAATTACAAATAGCAAACAAAACCATGGCACAGTTGCATGAATGATGCTTATAGGTGTTTATTCTTTAGATCTGATCAGTTGCATGGTTTGCTTTTTTTTAATAGCTCCTGATTTTGAATCACAGGCCCTGTGTTTAAATAAGATTGGGTTTTGTATTTTGAATTGAAAAATAGGTTCTTTTTTAAATACAGCAATAGGAATGCTGGTTTCCTTAGTAATATCTTTATAAAATCCAATGTCATCTAAGAACATAAAATAACTACTTTGTTTAATAAAACTCTTATTCCAATGATTGGATGCAGTTTAAAAACATCTTATTTTATTCTTGAGTTACTTCTAGAAGTATGTTATTATTTAAATTATTTCTATTGGCTTAGACTAGTTTACAACATTGGCACGTGATAAAGGATGTATTCAAATTGAATATGATCTACCTAGTCCTGTTTGTCTCCAGGCTTTTTTTGCAACTTTGAATGGTGCTTTCCATCCATAATACATGCTTACTTGTACCCTAACTCACATAAAAACAACAGTGATGTGAAGTATCTCTGTCCTGAACCTTGCTGGAGCAAGGCTCTGGACTTGAACCTAGGATAAAAATACAGCTCTAACACTGAAAGGAGACATCCTTTGTTATTAACTACTTAATCTGGTCTCATGAACACTTATTTCTTGCTGTTTTACCATTTTCTGCAGCATATGCTTGTGTTTCTACTCTGTATTCACAAATCATAATAAATTTATTAACATTATATGCTTCATCATACGTAAGCATGCCCACCAGGGTGAAATACTGAATAAGGTTGGGAACACTGGCACTGAAATATGTTAATCATAGACAAATGTTTCATCTGTGGTTTTCAGATGAAGCCCTATAATCAGCGTCTAGAATTACACTGAAGCCCAAGAATATTTTAAGTCCAAGAACATTTATGTGAAAGTTTGATTACTTAAGGACTTTTAATAAACTTCTTCAAAATCAAATATCAATTTATTGCAAAATCATAATTTGTATATCATACGGAATTGTTCAGAATGTGCATAAGATGACAAGCAAAGTATTTACCTAGCCTTGGAACTATTATATCATTTATGATTTATTACATCATTTATAACTGACTATGCAGATAGTTACCAATGATGTTTCTCTAGTGTTACTGCGTGAAGCAGCCACCTTGTTTGCCCACTGGACAAATCATAATTTTCACTCAATATTTTTCTTTCTTGTTTGTTTTACTCTCCTCTTTACTCAGCCAACTCTCTCTTTCTTCGTTTTCCTTGATGTGGTGGGTTAACCTTGGCTGGCGGTGCCCACCAAACAGCTCTATCACTCCCCTCTTCAGCAGGGCAGGGAGAAAATAAGATGAAAAACTTGTGGCTCAAGATAAAGGCAGTTTAATAAAGAAAAGCAAAGGCCACAGAAGCAAAGGAAAAAACAAAAAAAATTATTCTCTACTTCCCATCAGCAGACTATGTCCAGACGCTTCCTGGGCAGTAGGGCCTCAGTACACATAGTGGTTGCTTCGGAAGAGAAACACCTTAGTAACGAATGCCTCCCCCGGCTCCCCCCCTCCTTTCTCTTAGCTTTTATTGCTGAGCACAACGTTGTATGGTATAGAATATCCCTTTGGTCAGTTTGGGTCATCTGTCCTGGCTATGTCCCCTCCCAACCTCTGGCTCACTCCCAGCATAGTGGCCTTTGTGGGGCAGGAGGGGTGGGAGAGACAGCCTTGATGCTGTGCAAGCACTGCTTAGAAGTAGCCAAAACATTGGTGTGTTATCAACACCGTTCTAGGTACAAATACAAAGCACAGCACTATGAGGGCTGCTATGGGGAAAGTTAACCCCATCCCAGCCAGACCCAATACTCTTGACTACATTGCTTATTGTTCATGTAGACTGTTTTGCACTGTTCTCTCCTGGGATTCTTTCACATCAAAACTGGGAGTAGTTTATTCTGCTGCACTAGAAAATAGCAGTTGCCCCCAAGTCACATTCTTAAACAATTGTTTTTGGAGTATGTGCATCCAAGTGATAGTTAAGAGAGGATTTAATTTCTTCGTAGAAGAGAGATGTCCAGGCAAAATTTTCATCACTCTGAAAAGTGCAAACTCATGGGGGAAGCAAATCATTTTCTGACACGTCTGACAAGAGAAAAACGAAGCATACAGCTGCTGGTTTAATCATGTAACTCAAAAATTTTTTTAGAAAAAAAGTAAAGAATTTTAAAATGTCCTTTACAGTCTTGTAACACTTAGTGAATATCACAGAAGCCTATCCTAAAACTTGCTTGACAGCCTATGTATTACTTTAGGATAACATTTTACTATTTTTCTTTTACATTATGCTGCAGGTAGCTGAATAAAAAATTTATCCTGACATGCACACATTTAATTTTAGCTTAGTGTTAGCATTCTTTTACTGCTTTACCTAAGTTAGATACACTGGCCTTCAGCAGCCTAACTCCATTGTGACTAAATTTTAAGGTTGGAAGGAAATATTATTCACCTTTATTAATAATTTGTACTTTTAAAAAATAATCTCTGCTAACTTAGAAATATTTCTTGACTTACCAATTTTTCCTAGTGGTCGAAGAAATTCCTAGGTGTAATTTAACAAGAAGCCTCTGACAACGTAGAACACCAAACAAAATTTGTAGTGAAGGTCTTTCAAGCTGTTCCCTCTGAGTTTTGATTTGTAAGCTCTTTCAAATTTCTTGTGAGGTTTTCAATTTCTACATTAGCATGAGTAGCGTAGTGACATTCTGCTGGAACAACTCTCTTTTCTGAAAACTTTCCAGTTCTAAGGACCTGACCTTTGAATCATTGTTAGCTATCTAACAATGGGCTCTTTGAAAACAATGCTTGGAAGAGTGGAACTATCAGTAGCAGATGAGATGGTAGTGACAGAAATACTCTTTCTGACCATTTATGGCAAGGCAATAATCAAGTGTTGCATAATCAGATTGTCCTACAATGCCAGTTAAAAGCTTTCCCTAAATACAGGTAGGGTAAAGGAGCAGATTGTAAAGGCAGTGCAGTCACTAGGTCTTGCATGAGACTGGAAAGTAATCAGCAATTTTTATCAGCTTCAGGTTGAACATCCAGCTCTGACAATGAAGGTAATTGCTGCATAACTGCTGTTTTGTTCTAAGAGTTTGTTGATTTGTTGTGGCCCAGGTGTATTATATTTGCTGGCATATCACTTGGAATAATAAATCTGTAATTATCTCCAGCTATTTTGTTGGGAAAACTCATGCTGTACTCTCAGCGTTCTAGCAGAAGCGGCGTAAGTTGTTTGAAATTGTTAGGCCATTTTTTCAGGAAGTCATGCCATTTCTCTTGAATCGGAAACAGGAAGCAAGCAGCTATAGTTGCTCTCCTGAATCTACTTGCAATCTTTATCACTACTTCTACATCATCTGAGCTTCTGAGAAAGATAACTGATTTCCAAATAGTATTCAGCTTCACTTTTTCACTTCATCATTTATATTTCATGTAATAGGTAAATGAAAATGGTAATAGGCAGATTAAAGTAATTTCTTCTGGCTACCAGCCTATTCACACTGCCATTTGCTTGAATCCTTTTAACTGGGCTGTCATGTGATGTATGCACAACTTGAGTACAAGTTATTGCATCTCCAAGTGCTTTTATGTAATTCCTCTAGATGCAAGGTTTTCTCAGTATTGTTCCTGTGGATTCAAGAAAGAACTGTCCCAGGCGCATAATCAGAGCTACCAGTATTCACCCTGTAGCAATACAGGATTTAGCAGTGTAAATGTTTGACTATTCATGATAAGTCCTTTACGGTGGTTCAAAAATAGCATGTGACCCATCTGATCAGGACAGATTTGCAGTTTCATGACACAGGGCTTCTGCATGGTTAAACAATGGCTCTACAACTAAAGCACATCTGTGAATAACCTTTGCAGTCTCTTTATTTATGGAATAATCTTACTCACAGTCAGTGATTTACCTGATTCCACACAAAGGTTCTTCAGCTTTGTCTCTAATATTGATGAGATCAACTCTAAGAAGTTTCAGGGGTTTTAATAATGCATTCTCTAATATTTTTTAAAGGTACATGACAGCTGTAAAGTCCAATGGTG
Source organism: Pygoscelis adeliae (assembly GCF_000699105.1). Taxonomy (NCBI): domain Eukaryota; kingdom Metazoa; phylum Chordata; class Aves; order Sphenisciformes; family Spheniscidae; genus Pygoscelis; species Pygoscelis adeliae. Next base: position 3,848,646 of record NW_008824542.1, read on the forward strand.
TAGCAACAGTGTAATAAGTATCCCAGTAGGTCACATCTTGATTTTTGTGAACAGTTTTTTTTGTTATATATTTTGTTTATAAGAACAAAACTGAAATCTCTTGTAACACTTTTTGATAATTTTGGAATGATAGTCTTATTACCTATGTACATGCTTGAACTGGAAAACACTTCTGCTTAATATAAAGGTATCCAATATACGTAGTAGAGAACTCGTCAGGTATGGAATTACTGTCCCTGCGTTGTTATTTTAATGCATCTTCTGTTTCAGAATACAATATATTCAGATAGTCTAAGCTGTCTTTCTGATATAGCAGAACCATTAACAGGTTGTATGCAGCTGTGGTATTTGAGACTCATTCTGTCTGTATACGAGCAATAAAAGGTGGCCATACTTCTTCAATGGAAGTTATGTCATACTTTACCAAATTACATCTGCTTTTCTTCAGTACTTATACTGGATTTTTTTGACAAGAAGTTTTAGTAATTTATAGTGCATTGAGAAGATGGCAATGGCAGCACAATTTTCCCTGTTTACACAGATATGTCTATGTTTCTCTGATCTAACATTGTAGTTTTGTGTTTTCCTTGCTGTAAGTTTCTATGCCTAGCTTTTTAAACCCAATTTATAATGGTTTCCTGAGTTGAATCCGGTTCACTTTGTTGTAAGTCAGGATTTTAAATTCTGCTTCTGCTATTATCAATTCGTCCTTACCACTAGTGCTTATAGTCCTTAATAATGTGATGTCTGTAGTAAGCACTCTTTAGTCCAAGACGTAATTGTGTGGGTGTTCAGCTTAGGTATTCCATGAGTTGACTCTTTGTCATTTAATCTGCCATAGCTCCGTACTCATGTGTGGTCCATTTAGAACCAAGGTTCTCTTGACTTTTCAAGTTAACATTAATATTTTTGAAACTTACAGCATTTATAACTCATACATTAGGTGTGCAATAGTTCTTTAATGCCAAGAATGCAGTCTCATATTTATCACAAGCAGCAAGTGTAATAAAATACCTAATAGCCATTTGTTCAAAGGAAGTGTATAACAGAAAGCATCTTCCTTTCTTGAACAGCTTTTGGATACTAATTTCAAATCTGTTGTTTCCACTCTATTTTTTTTTCTCTATTATACAAGTTATACAAATATAAAGTTATACAAGTATAAAAATAAATTATTGGCATAACTGGTCTTTGCAAGAACTGTAATGCTGGATTCAGCTTTAGCAGAGATATCTGCATGGCATATTTACAATACAGTGAGTATAGAAAATATAGTTTTTAAATTTCATTTTGTATGCAAAAAAGAGCAGTAGGTAAAATCTGGCCAAAACAATTGCTAAGTGTCAGCATGCTAACTTCTAGTGAACTATAAACAAGAAAAAGTTTGAATATCACTTGATAATTTGCACTACTGTGCATCACTAAGGCAGCTGAAAAGCTGTATCTAGTAAGCAAAATAAAGTAACATGAGCAGGGATTTGGACCAAAGGACAGACAGAAGTTCCTTCTAACCTAAACTATTCTTTGAGTCTGTGTTGTAACTTGTATGTGATGTTGTACTTTAATAAGCATCATATGTCTGTAAGATGTCTGAACAGTATTTCCTGAATTATATGAACTTTATTTTTTCTTTTCTTCTCATATTTAATGAAAATGCCATTAATATAAAAAATGAGGTCTATGTATTTAACCTCAGACAAAGTCATGGTACCATGTATCAATGCAAATTAAAAGGCTAATGAATGGTTCTAAACAGCTCTTGAGTATGTTTTGAATCAGTCTGAAACAGTGCTCGTTTTCTGTTATCTCAATTTCTCTTATATTTCTATTTCAATAAATAATGTAATTATAAGTTGTATAAGCTGTCAGTAAGGCTCAGTACAGGGAGGGGATGAGGCAGAACATGAGAAGGGGGAAAACAACAGGAAGAATAACTGATGTGCTTCTATACTTTGTTAGTTACGTTCAGTGGCCTGCAGTTAATCTAGAACATATAGTTTCAAAACGCATTCAATCATCATTTAAATATCTTTATAATTTAGAAGCCAAACTTTTTGCTCCAGTCATTAATTATTTATTTTAATTTTTAAAACATTTGGTATTAAATTGAATGTACATACAGTTTGGAATTTTATACCTTTGTTTCATGCTCTTTAGATATTTCTAAATCTTTCTCATGTTCAACTATGCACTAAAAACAGATCACATGTATTTTATAGACTGAGATTTAATTCAATGCATGGATTGGAAAATTTACTCTCATCATCACATTGACATCTCTCAAATATTTAATTATTCTTTCAAATGGCTTGGATACACAGTCATGGTAGTGATTGTGCCGGTATTTTACATAGCGGGGAAGTATCTTTCTTAATTTTACTTCATCTTCTCTCATCCATATGCAAATAATCTTTTCTCTTTAATTTGTATATTTCAACCATAATAGAGAGTGAAACAATAAAGCATATTATTGGTGAAGCTGATGCATTACTTTGAGGTTGAATCATCGTTTCCTAAGTAAGATAAGACCAGTTTAATTATTCTTTATTTTACCATTTAGAAACTCTGAGCTTTAGCTGTTTAGGCTGAAATTATCTGTCCTCGATGGCTGTCTCACTTAAAGTGCTTATGGACAGATTCAAGCAAAACACTTCAGCAGCTTTGAAGAATATGGCTTCAGGAAAATACATTCTTTTGTAGCCATTAAAAATAATCTAGCAACCTTTTTGATAAGTTCTAGCATTCTTGCACATTGGATCAGTGACCTGAAATTTGGCAAGGGGATGAATATCTAACCAGATTCAGTTTGCAAAATTCCAATTTGCATATGCTTACTCACTTGTTTAAGAGGATTTAGGTTATAGAAACTAAAATCCCCAACAGCTTTATCATTATCCAAGCTGTAGTCTAATCAGAGCTTCTAGAAGTACTTCTCTCTCTTCTTCTTCTTTTCTTTTTGGGGGTTGGGGGGGTGAGAGCACTCAATTTCTAATTTGAAAAAAATCTACATTCAACAACCACCTTTAGATGAAATTTAGATGCATTTCTGTGGTGGATAACCTTAGCTTGCTGCCACATGCCCACCAAGCTGCTCTCACTCCCCCTCCTCAGCAGGGCAGGGGAAGAAAATAACATGAAAAACTCATGGGTTGGGATAAGGACAGGGAGACCACTCACCAGTTACCATCACAGGTGAAACAGACTCAACTAGGGGAAGATTAATTTTATTTATTTCCAATTAAAAATAGAGTAGGATGGTGAGAAACAAAACCAAAACTAAAACCACCCCTCTGCCCCCTCTTTTTCCCAGGGTCAAATTCACTCCTTCATTCCCAACTCTTCTACCTTCTTCTCCCCACAAGCGGCACACGTGGAAGAGGAATGGGGACTGTGGTCAGCTCATAACACTTCATCTCTGCTGCTCTTTCCTTTTCACGCTCTTGCCCTGCTACAGAGTGGGGTCCCTCCCACAGGATACAGTCCTTCATGAACTGCTCCAATGTGGGGTCCTTCCCACGGTCTACAGTTCTTTGAGAACTGCTCCAGTGTGGGTCCTTTGCATGGGGTCCTTCAGGAACAGACTGCTCCAGCGTGGGTCCCCCACGGGCCCCAGGTCCTGCCAGAAAACCTACTCCAGTGTGGGCTTCTCTTCATTGGGTCACAGGTCCTGCCAGGAGCTGCTTCCTGCATGGGCTCTCCACAGGATGCAGCTTCTTTCAGGGCATATCCACTTGCTGCAGTGTGGGGTCCTCCACGGGCTGCAGTGTGGATATCTGCTCCAGCATAGATCTCCATGGGCTGCAGAGCGACAACTTGCTTCCCCACGGTCTTCTCCATGGGCTGCAGGAGAATCTCTGCTCCGGCACCTGGAGCACCTCCTCTGCTTTCTTTTTCACTGACCTTGGTCTCTGTAGGGTTGTTTCTGTCACATTTTTATCGGTCTGCTCTCACAGCTGCTTTGCAGCACTTTTCTACCCTTTCTTAAATATGTTGTCACAGAGGCACCACCAGCATTGCTAACGTGCTCAGCTTTGGCCAGCAGCAGGTCCTTCTTGGAGCTGGCTCTGTCCGACATGGGGGCAGTCTCTGCTTGCAGAGGCCACCCCTGCAGACCCCTGGCTACCAAAACCTTGCCATGTAAACCCAATGCAAACTCACTGTATGATTTTTATAGGAGCAAACCCTGCTCTGTCTTTTTAGTGAATCTGGGAATTGTCTTTTTTTGTGTTTCTTTGGAGGGGGGCAGTATTTGTTCTGAGTTTTTGGGGCTGGTTTTTTTTTTTTTTTTGTGGTTTTGGTTTTCTTTTTAGTCTGCCCTAGTTTTCTTTTGGAAAGATATGGTTGCCTTGTGCCAGACGGGACTAACTGACCAAACTAGAAAGGAGCAGGATGAGGGATCACGGGACCAGAACCCTGGGTGGGCAAGAAAGCAAGCCACATTGACAGAGAGAGATAGTAGAGATAGAGATAGTAGAGATAGAGAGGCCTCTCTGAAACAGCAGTGGAATGGAAGAGGTTTACCACTTAGATAATTGAGATACATGAGTTAAACCCCATATAAATAATATGTGATGAATAAATAATTTTTGCATGGGTAGTAATAGTAATAAACCATGTTATAACGTCATTTGTCATAACATAGGGTAATAGTGGCTAGAGTGAGTAACATAAGTCACAGACAGGAGGATTTTGCAGGTATAGACAGATTTTGCAGTAGTGTGCTTACTCTGCGAAAATGTCAACAGGCAATAGATAGATGCAGCTAAAATGAAAGTTGATATTGAGGAACAAATATCACTATAAATGATAATTGTTGGTCTCTTGCTGCGTAATTCATGTTGTCCAATTCTAGTTGAGAAGTTCAGGGTGTTCCACCGTTTCCCGTAGCTACTGTTTTTTTCAGTGCTGTGTAGGTATTTATTTTTACCATTCATGTTATTACTCCTGTGTGAGTGGATCAACACAGAGGTCCAACATGTTTTGTTTGGGTTTTTTTAATAGGAATTGGTAACTGTTTCTCTACAGACTTTTTTTTCTTTGTTCTCTGATCTTCAGGTTGGCTGGGTGCTTCATCCTAAATGTGACACCTTCATAATAGATTTGTTACCAGTCTCTTTTTCCTCTTCCTATTGGCACTGATCTGACCAAATCCAAGGGAAATTTTAGAGTGTCCTTAAAATTCTTGTGCAGATATTCAAATATTCCTAAGACAAAAGCAAGCTGGGACTAATAGTCTTACATCCTGGCTAGATGTTTAGCTCAGCAAAATTGGAAAGTTTTAGTGATGATAAGGTTACTACCTTAAAACCTTGGTGGTGTTGTATAGTCAAATGTATATTCAGAATATGATGCAGATAACCATCATGGAATCATTCAAGGCATTGGAGGACAAGATTTATTAATTGCCATTAAAGAAGAGTTGCAGAGTTGGTGCAGGTTGAAAACATTGTCTGCCTTGATATTGTCAGTAAGAATAACATCAACAGATTTGAAAGGTTCTACAGATGACATACTAGCTTCAAATAAATTCACAGTTGTCAGCAGATAAACTGTGGATGTGTCAAGAGATAAATTCTGGATGATAGCTTCAATAGTCTTGAGTTTGGACTTCTATCTGCACACATTTACCATATAAGAAGAAAAAGGACAGCACTATTCAGAACAGAAGAGTCAACAGTATATGTACAAGTCTGCTTGACTCCCATAGTGCCAGAAAAAATCCCCTGAAATAGTTCGTTTTCATTTATATGATCTTCAAAAGCATACTGACAGATGGAGGTGTAGCTACTGAATCTATTGAAACATTATGTTTTCCTGAAGGTTTTTTAAAGATGAGTGAAATGCCTTAGTCAAATCAGCAATGACACAAATGAGTTTCCTGCTGCTACTAATATTAGTAAAATAGTATGCTGCATGTTTTTATCATGACTTAGAATATTTTGTAAACATTGAAGGACCATGTTCTCTACAGCTTCAGTCTCTTTACAGTGTTTAACAACATGCTTGTATTTTTCTCATTGAAATCAAATGATTTAGTCTGTGGAAGAAAAACATTCTCATTTTAAAATGAGAAAAGCCCTATCCATTTAAATAAAAAGGATTTATTTAATTGCAGAAATTATAGAATTTACTAATAAATGGATTTTAGGCTTAATGCTACCTTAAAAATTATTTCAGACATTTCTGCATATGATTCTTACCATGTTCAAAGTGTACAGATTGCAAACACAGCTACAGCTGTTGCTTCCAGTCACTTATTTTCCTAAAAAAGAACTTCAAAGTCAAGAATTAGAAAGATATATTCAGAAGGCATTATGCAATTTTTGTTTTAACATCTTTCTTCTTGGAATATTTCTGTGTTTTTGGCAATTCTCTTGTAAACATTTTATTAATTAAGGACACTTGTTCAGCTTCCATTCACATTGTTATTTCCGTTTGACAGGCCAAGCAATAACTGGTGGTCTAAGGGATTTTCTGTGTATTCTTGTTGGAGCTGTGCATGTAAAGGATCACAGACCTAGATATGATTCCATGGTATTATTGTTCCATTTATTCTTTCTTGCTAGTGCCTAGTTTCTATAGTTCCATAAGGAAAGCTAACAGCATAGTTTTTGCTCTTAAAGGTTATATTAAGGGAGAGCTGCTGAAATTGATAGATGTTTTCTCTCTTTGAGAAAACTACTTTATTTTTTGAGGTGTAACTATAGCACTTCAGAATGTGGAATTTTATTTCAACCTTTAAAATAAAAATGTTGATAGTTGTATGAAACTTCCTTCAAATTACGCAGTGATCCATCTTTAGTCCAGCTAAAGTCAGCTACATTTAGGAAAAGCTGCCAGGAATTAGTTAACTATTCCCAAATGCAGTTCCTCCAGGCTGAAGTAGCTGTGTTAATGAGAGATACAAAGAGCTTGAAAATAGTAAGTGTTGATTGGCTAATATATGTTTGACAGGCCGTGTTGTGTAAGGTAACAAATAGAGTGGATATGAGTTACCTTGGGGGTTTCCTGAGTATTAAACTATATTTTTTTATTAGTTCAGGCATCAAGTCAGACCGTGTTTTCATTTGGGTGATACTTAAAATTTACTTCAGTCCCAAAGCATGTACTTAAAGATAAAAACATTCTTACGTGCTCCTGTAAATTAGGACTCAAAATTGTTAGCAGGGTAAGCTATTTTTCTGTGGGTTCTAAATACTGCTAAGCGTGCTGATAAACCTCAGTATACAAACTATTACTTCTGTTCATGCTTTTGGCTGAAATTAGACTTAATGCCCCAGCTGTTTAACTCAGTTGACTTTTGAACATTCTAAATAGCTTTTAAATGAAGTGAATAATGGGAGATGCCAGCAAGGTAATACCTGGTAGAATGTTATAGAAAAGACAGTTAAAACTTAGAAAATAGTATTGTGCTACCAGAATTTTTAAACTATCCTAAAGACTGGTGTCCGTAAATTATAATATGTATTTTAAAGGGTTGTGGAAAAAATATCATCCTGAATTAAATTCTAAAGACAATTCCATAAAGAGAAGAAAGATACAACTTATAGTTGAGGATATTTGAGCATTTTCATTTATTTTTTGGACCAGTGCTGTGTTATTCGATTTGTACATATAACTATCTTTTCCTTTTTCTCCAAAATATATGTACTTTAACCCCAGCTTTTGTGAATGTTTATACGAATGAGAAGTCCCATGGTGCTATTGAACTGTTTGTGTGGATAGAGCATTTAATTTTCTAAACCTAAATTAAAAGAGTAACTTATTTTATTGGAGGTGTAGTTATTATGTAAAGCCCTGCAGGGCTCATTCATTAGCTGGGCCAGCTTATTGCTAGCTGACTAGTAAATAACTCGATTAAAAGACGGAACATGGCACAGAGTAGGAAAAGAAGGAAGTACGTATATCCATGAAGTCTACAAGTACCTACAATATATAATAGAACACAATTATGAAATATTTCATGCATATAATAAAAACATCAGATAAAGTATACAATAAAAATCATGCAGATATAACTGCTGTCCCTCTGAAAAATCTGTTGTCATGGAGAATGGCTGTAACTAGTTTTTGCTTATACTAGAAATGTTGGACATTTGTGATATACATAAAATATTACTTTCAATGGTTGCTGCCATTGTTTTCCCACTGCATTCTCAGAGGAACCTCATCTGACTTTCCCATAAGTGACCTTAGCCCCATTACCCTCTCTAAATTAATTATGCTTATTTTCTTTGTGAAACGCTCACAATCTGGCTCGTCACTTTATGTGATCAGGAAATGAGAAGTACCCTGACAATTGGCACAATTCAGCACGGGTACAGAATGTTACCACCACCTACATAGCAGGGAAAGAACAGCTGCTTCTTTTATATATTTCCCCCCCCCCCCCCCCACAACTTCCCTGACTGACTCTATACCCTTGGACAGGTGTTCTGTATAACACATTATACACTAAACATGTTGTGAATTCATACAGGGACAAGACCTGACTGCATACATAAATCCTCCTCCTCCTCCTCTCCTTTTCTGCCTTTGCATACCTGCTTCTTCTGTAAGGGAGCCCAGGAGCACAAAGGTGCTGCAACACACTCTGATGTGTCTCCCACCTGGGGCAGTCAGGCACAGCTGGAGGTCCTGTGGAGTGCACCTTCTCATGGTTTTGATACAGCCATCGTTCCAGCCTGTTTGTATTTGATCTCAATGCAAGATTCGTTCTCTACCCTCACACTTGCTATTTGCTAGAAGAACAGCCATAAGAGCAGGTCTTTCTTTCCTATCTTTTAGGAAAACAAGCAAACAAACATAAAACCAAACCAAAACAAACATTAGTTTTAATTATGGCTAACATAAAACCTATTGTGATCAGAATTGAGGCTAAAAATCACACTAGTTGCTCTGGGTAAGAATAGTGGTTAAGGTGGAAATTCTTTTATATAACAGGAATTCCCAAGACATGGAATTTGTAGACAAAAATCTGATAGTTAGAATGAAGCAAGGGTATTGATAACCTTTAAAATATAACTGCAAATCACATGACACTGGGCTCTTTGTTCTTTTGGAAATGACATTCCATCATATGTTTATAAAAATACTCAAGCTTTAACAGTAGCCGTTAATAAACAAAACTATTTCCTTTATTTGAAGATACATATAGTAATATTTAGGAGAAGGTATCGTATGTTAGGTCATTCAAATTGCTTCCTGTTTTGTTTACTGGTCACAGCAATACTTAAACCTTATTACATGTAAATGTGACCAAACCTCCAATCTTTTCCCATGTAAGCTGGTAAGCATAGTCTAAGCTCTTGCTGAAATTTGTCCATAACTGTTTGTCTGCTATGTATCTTTAAGATTATTTTTCTTGAATATACATACTGTGAAGACATATGGCATAGATAACCAATTGCTTGTATTATTTATCATCCTAATTGACACAAAGAAATATATGTTCTTGATTCATAAGTTATTCATTTTTATTTTCCTGCTTGCTGCTTTTTGAGTACTTTTTCTCCTTATGATTTAAGTTCTAATGTTCAAGATAAGATAGATGATTATACTGCTGCTGGTTTCTTGTGCTTTGCGAGCAAAAGTTGTATAAATATATAATGGTATCTTCTCCTAGCTCTTTGAATAAGCAAGTCCTGCAGTGGGAACACTGGCTCGGCAATTTCACAACCAAATTAGATATGTAATGTGTATTCAGTAATTTATATATAAATTGTACATGCCCTTGTGTTTCAAAGTGTGATTATATAGATTTTTCCCTATTATCTTACAAAATGCCAGTATGTCAATATATGATGGTGAATGCTTGTAGCTTTTGACATAGCAAATCCAAATATCAAACGACCAGCTTCATTCTTTTTGAATTACATACTGAAACTCTGTTTCCTTTCACATACTAGTATGTAGTTAATCCGGTATGCTTTGTGGCAACAAAGAGCATGTAATGAATTCAATGCAATTTTACTAATGACAAAACAAATCCAGTTGTCTGTCATATTCCCATTTCTATGGTCAGTGAAACAAAAAACAGACATTATTCTAAAATGCTGTTAAAGTAAAGAGAGATTGGTCTTTGTCTGGTACTTCCTTGAAGTACTATAGATTTTGAATCCCTGCTGAAGTGATAGCAAGTCTTCAGTATTGTACTTTTCCACTGTGCACCAGTGATCTCTTTTCTTTCCAAATTGTTCTCCCTTACAAGAATCACATTCTTATCTTTTATTTTCCCTTCAGTTACAGGAGGGAAAAGATAGACAAGTTACCTTTTCAAGCCCTAACTCCAGTGCAACTCTGTCAAAATGCATTTGTGTAGTAAGTGACCATTTCTTTTCCCCAAGGCCCATTTAGTCACCTCCAGAACATGCCTGTCCTTCACAAAGGCAGAGGATAAGAGAAAAAGAACATTCCTATCTTGGTATCCCTATACTGGTAGCTACTGTCACTTTGGGCTCTCCCTTCACTGCATTACTGATTGGAAATCTACAGAACCCTTCAGTGAGATACACAAAAATAACACAAGGATAATTTAAAATAAAATGAGATGGTTACCTTAATTTTCTGTCTATTTTTCTGTTATTTTCCCTTAACTTGATGTTTTCTGGATATTTCTTGTTAGAAAATATGTTGGCAATTATAAGCTCCATTCAGTGCACTGCGACCACAAACATCAATTTTGTATGACCAAGTTTCCAAAATAATGAGTATCCTGAACAGTCTTAACAGTAGTTGGTCTTTAAAAAAGTTAGATCTCCAACATCACTAGAAATCATGCCTCCTTTTACTGTTAATGTCCTTCTATATGAAATAATTTCTGAAAACAAAAACAGATTTTTTTTTCCCCTCTCAAAAGCCTTAAACCTCAAAAGATCATGCCTGATTCATTATTAACATATTTAACAAACAAACTATATTTATGCTTAGAGTTGCTCCTCTTTTTTTATGACTACAAAGAAAGAAAGGACTATCTAACAGAAATAATATTAGCGTAAGTATTGTTTTTTTTCTTAGGCACAAATAGCAATACTCGTCTTTCGGATCACAGATTTATAAGTTAGTGGTAATGACCACAGGAAAAGAGAAATTCATCCTAGCCACCTCTTATTGTAGCCAACATGAACTGCAAATCTCAAAAAGCTGAATAAATCATAACAGAGAACATAAATCAAAATGTAAAAATACAAAGTAACCAAAATATAAAATAAAATACAAAAATGTGCTTAAGTAATAAGATTACTTTTGACTTTTCGAAGGTAGTCATTATATATAATAAACTTCTTCTAAGTGCTTATACCATGCAAGATCCTGTAGAAATAGTGTTTCCACTAAAATACACTCTTTAACAACTTGTGCTGTGAATTACAACTTTGTTATACATGTGCATTATATGAAAGAATGTATTATAATTAGCGACATTTTTAGCCCAACTAAAACATTAAAGTGGTGTACTCATACGCACAGCTTTGTTGGTAGGAATTCAAGCTATGTTCCAAGAGGATAGCCCATAATACCTTTTATTTCTCTTCACTATTTGGTGACTCATACTGAAGTTTCCAAATTTTTTTTTTTTTTTTAGTTTTAATTATGGCATTACTAATTGAGCCATTGGAAAACTTACTGTTTCTTCTGCTAATCTTAAACAACCATAAATAATTTCTATTTATCATAAATGAATTATCTACAATGAGGGACTAGTGCAAGTTTATCAAGAAATGAGACTTTGTCAGGCTCTGAACCTAACTTCTTAGGAGTTGTTGAAACAAATATGCAATGCAGGGAAGCTGAAACAAGAGTGGTAGAGCTAGCAGTAAAAAATGTGAATATGAATATCATTTGGCCCCTTAGTGACTTCAAACAAAGACGAAATAGTGGTCTTTCCTAAAATCGTGTTATTTAAAATGTGGTTATCTGACAAAAACCCAGTAAGCAGTACTTTTTTTTCCTGTCTGTTTCAAAGAAAGTTTGATGACATTCTCTAAACAAATCTAAAAGCTATTTGCACTTCAATCAAAAAAAAAGAAAAAAACCCCTATCATTTCTGCTCCTAAGGAAAACTAAGTAATGACACAAAAAAATTCTGTTTCAAATTCCGAATTGAACTGATGCTAACATGAAATTTACAGAGAATATAAAAGTGGTGTAAGCAAGACATGCAGGAAAGATTAAAATAATAAAGGAAAGATTTGCTATAAATGTAAATGGATGTGAATGGGGTTTAGGGATGGTTTATTTCATTTAAAACTGTCATTCAAATAACATCTTGTTCAACTTAATTCCATTTATGAAAGCAAATGAAATATAAGCCTATGGATGTAATCTCTCACATAGGATAAAGGAAAATAGTAATTTATTTCCAACTAACTCCTGTAAAAACTTATACTCTGCCTAAGGATTTTTTGAATGCAGAATCAGTTCCTTTAAGTCTTCCTAATAGGGATGTCTGATAGAAGACAAGATGAGCAAGCTCACTATATCAGCTTTGCTCAGCTATATATCTGTTTAAATTTGACAAAAATCATGGAAACTCTTGCTATTTAGGATAAAATAACAATTAGAGAAAGCCATTGTCCCAGCTACATCAGAATAGTAGCCCCAAAAGAGAATAAATATAAGTACGTATAAATACATTTACTGTCTAGCATATATTCTATGAGAAAACTACATTAAGTTACTTGATGTAATCACTTGTTGGAGAACTAGTTTACAGAATACATTTGTTTTCCCAAATGAAATGTGAAGTGACTTAGGCACTTAGAATGTTATTAACCTACCAGGACAGCCTAGGAAAACCTTGTATTTCTTTAGCAATTAAAAACTGAGTGGTTCTGTAGGTTTGACATTAATAATCTCATCAATTCTCTTCAATAATCCAATCTTGAAGATAGGATGAGTGAGTTTGTGTCTTCTTTGGGATATCTTATGTTCTTTCTTCAGGACAGCTTTAACTTTTATTGGAGGTCTGTGTTCTGGGGAGAGTTTGAACCTGGTTTCTATCTCTTTTTAAATTATGAATTATATTCTTCTTTTCCTAGAACTGTTAGAACAAATACAAATAAGGCAATAAGAAATATTGATGTTTGTTATGCTTTTTGTTAGATGGTTTTGTTTTATTGGTTTTGATTTTTCTTTAATCAAACAGAATAATAAAGCCTTTCAAATCTCTGTGAAGTCTTTTTTTTAAACAATCTTGAACTCTTTTTCATTTCCTTGTTGAAATGGAATGTTCTTTATTTGCTTTTTGTCACATTTCAATTGTATTCAGAGCATTAGTAGCTGAAAGCTTTGAGAAATGAGATGTACGCTGCTGACAATATGACCCTAGAAAAATTATTTGAGTTAAAATCAAAACACTTGCTGTTTGTTTGTTTTTTTCTCACAGTCAAACTACCAAATTTGGAAACATAAAAAAAGTGGCAGCAAGACCTTTAAAGAGAAATTTTCAAACTATGGTTTAGGGAAATTTGTTACTATTATTGTTACACATGATAAATTTTTTTTTTTTTTAAGATTTCTGTCCTTTTTATAGTTAGAATCTTTTGTGAAAGAAGTTTGTGAAAAAAATATTTTGTACTGAATTTCCATTACCTATGTACCATATTTCCTTTATTGGCAGATGAATGCATTTCTAGCTTTCATATCTTGAGCACAATGTTTTCTTTACAAGTTTCTAAGACATAACAGACTGCATCCAAGGGTGCTGAGAGAGCTGGTGAATCTCCTTGCAAGGCCACTTTCTATCATCTTTGACAGTTTGTCGAGGTTAGGAGGGATCCCCAAAGAGTGGAAGAAGTTGCATGATCTTCAACAAAAGCCAAAACTTGACCTGTGCAACTGCAGGCTGACCTTTATTTCAATTCCTGGTGAAATCACAGATCAAGTCCTCTTGGAAGCCATTTCCTGGCACATGAAGAAAGTGTTTGGGAACAGCTAGCGTGAATTTATCAAGGGTAAATCACACCTGACCAAGCTGATTGGTCTTTTATAATAAATTACTAGGTTGCTGGATAAGGGGAGAGCAGTGGATGTTGCCTACCTCAACCTTATCAAGGTTTTTCACTCTGTCCACTCATCCAGAGTTGCATATGTGAGTATAGTGTCCTGACTTGGATGCAAGAATACTATAGGAGATAACCAGATGGGTGGAAAAAAGAAAACGACAACAACAACAAAACCCAAACAAACAACCCCCCAAAAAAAACCCAAAACCAAACAACAGGTTGGATGATAGGATAGAGGATACTGGTTAATGGATCATACTGTACTGGAGGCCAGAATCAAGAAGAGTACCACAGGAGTCTACTCTGGGATATTCCATATTGTCATTGACTGTGAAGAGGCTATGAAGTGCACTCTCATCAGATTTGCAGATGACATCAAATTGGGAGAAACAGTTGAATATTCTCAAGAACAGTGCTGCTCTCCAGAGGGACCTATACAGGCCAGAGGAATGAGCCTACAGGAGCTCTATGAAATTCAACAAGGGCAAGTGCTAAGTCCTACACCTGGGAATGAATAACTCCTGCCTACATTAAAGGCTGGGGAGTGGCTCTCCAGAAAAGGCCTTGATGCCCTGGTGGACAGCAAGCTGAGTGTAAACCAGCAGCATTCCTTGGCAGCAAAGAAGATCAAAAGCATCCTGGGCTGGATTAACAGGAGCACAGATTGATGGAAGAGATTATTTTCCTTTACTTTCCTTAGACTCCATCTTGAATAGTCCATCCAGTTTTGAGAGACTGATTAACTGAAGTGAGTTCAGTGGAGGGTCGTCAAGGCAATCAGGGGCTGGAGCACTTGCCCTGTGAGGAGTGCCTGAGGGAGCTGAGCTTGTTCAGCCTGTAGGAGTAGGGTCTAATATCAGCCTGCCAGTAGCTGTGAGGAGGTTATTGAGAATACAGAGGCAGGCTCTTTACACTGGTACATGATGGGAGGATGGGGGGACAATGAGCATGAGTTAGAACAAGGGAAGTTCTGACTGGATATAAGGAAAAACTTTTTCCCACACGTACAGTCAAGCAGTGGAACAGGTTGCCCAGAACAGTCTCCATCCTGGGAGATTTTCAAGAGCCAAGTGGATAAAGTCCTGAGCAACCTGGTCTGATCTCAGAGCTGAGCCTCCTTTGAGCAGAAGCCTGGCCTAGAGACCTTCTGAGGTCCCTTCCAGGGGACCTCAGGGTGGGGATCAGGAAAGCCAAGGCACAGCTGGAGCTGAACATGGCTAGGGACATGAAAAATAATAAGAAGGGTTTCTTCAGGTACATAGGACAATGAAGGAAGCTGAAAGAAACTGTACCCATCCTGCTGAGCGAAACGGGAGACCTGGCTACAACTGACATGGAGAAGGCTGAGGTACTCAACAACGTTATTGCCTTGGTCTTCATCAGCAAGTGCTCAAGCCATGCCGTCCAACTCACAGAATCCAAAGGCAGGGACTGGGAGAATGAAGTACCACCCACCGTAGGAGAAGATCAGGCAGGTTCAAGACCATCTAAAGAACCTGAATGTGCACAAGTCCATGGGACCTAATGAAATGCATCCGAGGGTCCTGAGGGAACTGGCAGATGAAGTTGCTAAGTCACTATTCATCATATTTGAAAACTCGTGGCAGACTGGTGAAGTTCCCCGTGACAGGAAAAGGGGAAACATAACCCTTGTTTTTAAAAAGGGAAAAATGGAAGACCCAGGCTGGAATACAGGTCAGACAGTCTCACCTCTGTGCCTAGCAAGATCATGGAGCAGATCCTCCTGGAAACTATGCTAAAACACATGGAAAATAAGGAGGTGATTGGTGACAGCCAACATGGCTTCACTAAGGGCAAATCATGCCTGACAAATTTGGTGGCATTCTATGATGAGGTTACAGCATTGGTGGATAAGGGAAGAACAACTGACGTCATCTACATGGACTTGTGCAAATCATTTGATATTGTCCCATGCAACGTCCTTGTCTCTAAAATGGGGAGACATGGATTTGACAGGTGGACCACTTGGTGGATAAGGAATTGACTGGATGGTCACACTCAGAAAGTTGTGTTCAACGGCTGAATGTCCAGGTGGAAACCAGTGATGAGTTGTGTCTCAGGGGTACCTATTGGGACCAGTATCATCTTTGTCAGGGACATGGACAGTGGGATTGAGTGCACCCTCAGCAAGTTTGTGCATGACACCAAGATGAGTGGCGTGATGATACTCTAGAGGGAAGGGATGCCATCCAGAGGTACCATGACAGGCTAGAGAGGTGGGACCATGTGAAACTCATGAGGTTCAACAAGACCAAGTGCAAGGTCCTGCATCTGACTTGGGGCAATCCCAAACATGGATACAGCCTGGGTGAAGAGTAGATTGAGAGCAGCCCTGCAGAGAAGGACTTGGGGGTATTGGTGGATGAAAAACTGAATGTGAGCCGGCAATGTGTGCTCGCAGCCCAGAAAGCCAATCTCATCCTGGGCTGCATCAAAAGAAGCGTGGCCAGCGGGTCAGGGGAGGTGATTCTGCCCCTCTACTCTGCTCTGGGGAGACCCTGCCTGAAGTACTGTGTTCAGCTCTGGGGCCCCCAGCACAAGAAAGACATGGACCTGTTGGAGCGGGTCCAGAAGAGGGCCATGAAGATGATCAGGGGGCTGGAGCACCTTCCCTAGGAGGACAGGCTAAGAGAGTTGGGGTTGTTTAGCCTAGAGAAGAGGAGGCTCCAGGGACACCTCATAGCAGCCTTCCAGTACTTAAAGGGGGCCTACAGGAAAGATAGGGAAGGACTCTTTATCAGGGACTGTAGTGATGGGACAAGGGGTAATGGTTTTAAACAGAAAGAGGGTAGATTTAGATTAGATATTAGGAATAAATTCTTTACTGTGAGGGTGGAGAGACACTGGAACAGGTTGCCCAGAGAAGTTGTGGATGCCCCATCCCTGGAAGTGTTCAAGGCCAGGTTGGATGGGGCTTTGAGCAACCTGATTTAGTTGAAGATGTCCCTGCCCACAGCAGGGGGGTTGGAACTATATGATCTTTATGGTCCCTTCCAACCCAAACCATTCTATGATTCCAGCTTGAATTGTCTTATGAGGTTGTGAAATGCATATGGATGAGAAATGCTTTTTGGAAGATCCCTCCATGCTTGTAACTATCAGTGAAAGTTTAGGACAGTATGTAATTTGAGAGACTGTCATAGCTGTAACAACTGTAGAAATAGAAGAGAATCATTCAGATACCTTGCAGTTAAGTCCACTGAGGTAAATTGTTATTTGAGTATAGAGAAGTTATTTTTGCATGTGTGTACATAATGTGTATATATAAATGTGTATGTATGTGTATATATACTTCTATATTTATCTATAGCCTCCTTTTGACTTTGGGCAATTCTTTTTGTGTCGTGGCTCCCTTTTTTTGCCATGTCATTGGTTCATCAATTTAAGCTGTGTTGGAAAATGGACAGTGTTTACACAGTGGATCCTGGTCTCTGTTGCTAGTTTTACATGCTCACGTACTACAAGTGAATTTTTACTTAATATTATTATTGCCTAAGATTTTACAAAATAAAATAAAGTAGTAATAGTTTTCCTCATACTCTTTTAATTTCAAGTACTTTATTAACACAGAGAGCTCTGATTTTTCTAAGATCCTTACACAGAATTTCCTCCTTAAGAAGCTGGAGTATAGAATCAGACTCAGTGATGCATTTCAGCAACTGTTGTTATGTAGATGATTTTCATTTGCTTATAATAATGTATAGTTATTTTCTAGATGTGAGCATATACCCACAGGGAGTTTGTTTTAGTCTTCTAGAAATAAATTCCTTATTTATTTCAACAGAAATTGAAAAGGAAAGCTGTGGGGATCCTGGAACACCATTGTATGGTATCAGAGAAGGGGATGGATTTTCTAACCGTGATGTTTTAAGGTTTGAGTGTCAGTTTGGATTTGAATTAATTGGAGAGAAATCAATCATTTGCCAAGAAAACAACCAGTGGTCTGCAAACATACCAATCTGTATTTGTATGTACCAAATCTTTTTTATTATTATTTTTAATACATAACATTATGATAAGTTTTTCCTTATATGTAATAATTTGTGTGATCGATTGCAGAGTTAGCACAATGCAGTTAATTACACTGACAGGATGAATTTACTTTTGTTCAGTGGTGGGTTTGCCTAATGATTATTCCCAAGACAGGTTCTAGAGCTGCTAAAATATTGTTTCCTTTTACTAGCAACTATTAAACCAGTTGTCTTTATGTGATTTGATATAATGTTTTATTATTGGCTTTTTTGTAGGATTCTGTAGATTTTATGTGGTACACTTTTTATAGCTACTCTTATAAGTTAATATATTTCCTTAGATTAGAAGTTGCTGAATTGCAATCAAGGTTTAAATTATTTACCTTTCCCCGCCATGTATTATATATTAATATCTTTTAGCACTTAAGTGATGATAGACATTTATAGCTCTTTTCCAGTTACATTATACAGCATAAGTAAAACCAATTTTGTGATACGTATATGTGGCAACACCTTTCTTAACATTTCCACTAAAATAGTACAGATCAAATATATTCAGTGTGAGTGCGGTCAGTTGCTTTCATCCCTGCAACTCAATTTAATATGGCTTAACTAAAATGGTTGAATATAAAATATTATCCTGGTACCAACAAAAGTTGGTCTGGCCTCAAGTTGCGCCAGGGGAGGTTTAGATTGGATGTGAGGAAAAATTTCTTTACTGAAAGAGTAGTTAAACATTGGAACAGGCTGCCCAGGGAAGTGGTTGAGTCACCATCCCTAGAAGTATTTAAAAGACGGGTAGATGAGGCGCTTAGGGACATGGTTTAGTGGGCATGGTGGTGTTGGGTTGACGGTTGGACTCGATGATCTTGGAGGTCTCTTCCAACCTTAATGATTCTATGATTCTATGAAAAAAACTCTGTTGTCTCTTTGAGGCTAGTTAATTTCTTGTGCTTCTGTGTGAACACCAAATGATAAGGGTGCTATTGACTTTGCCTCTTTAATGTGCTCAGTGAGAAGTCTGCTCATCTAAACAGTTCCCTAAAGGAGAAAATGAGTGGTGCCAAGTGATTAAGGATTGTTGAACATGGGTAAATTGTAAGGACTGCTGTGGGCTTCCAATGCAACAAGGATGTTCTTTATTACCTGGGGGGTCTTCTTGGGAGGTAGTTTTATTGAGGGGAAGGGAATAAGAAGATTAAAAAAAAAAGAACCTTCTTTCTGGCTTCACAGATCATGAAAAATACTGAATTCAGTTGATGTAATCAGCAAGTTTAAGGATCTCTTACAAAAACTTAGTAATAAAATAAATCCTTATTGAAATGTTTTATTCTATTATCTAATTTCTTTCTCTTTTTTTGGCAGTTCCTTGCCTTTCCAATTTCACTGCACCAATGGGAACAGTTCTTTCTCCTGATTATCCAGAGGGATATGGGAATAATTTAAACTGTATCTGGACAATAATTTCTGACCCTGGGAGCCGAATCCATCTCTCTTTTAATGACTTTGACTTGGAATCTCAGTTTGACTTCCTTGCAGTTAAAGATGGTGACTCTCCAGATTCCCCCATAATAGGGACGTTTACTGGTGCTGAAGTTCCTTCCCATCTTACCAGTAATGGTCATATTTTGCGTCTGGAATTTCAAGCTGACCATTCAATGTCAGGGCGTGGATTTAACATCACTTATAACAGTGAGTAATAGTATTTTTTAATGTATGTGTGTGTTTTGTTTTCAACGGTACAGTTTAGGAGATATGTATAAATATGTAAAAATTACGTTATGGTAATACACCTTCAAACAAATCCTATATACCCACAAATATGTAATTTAGGTGTTTAGACACTTTCAAATACAGTGTTAGGGCTGAAAATATGTGTATATTTATTATTTATGGCATTAGAGATCATCATGATGGAAGTGTTTAGAAGGCTGACAAATCAGGCCAGTTTCAAATTGTAAAACAGAACTTTACTAAATTTGCTAACAGCACACTTTGTGCTGCTGGTTAAATCCTACATAATGTTAATCACCATCATTACATGTACAAAACTGTTACTCTTGAACACTCATATGCTAGTTTAGCTGTGAACGTATATAATACACTGGAGCTGATGGCTGCAGTCCATGCTAGCTCCTAGTCACCGCGGTTAATGTGGGCAGCTGTAGGAGCTCATTGGTAAGAGAAGTCAAATGACAATAGGCTTGTCTTCTTTTTCTCTGTTTTACCTTCCTTATGGCTGATGATTTTAAGCTATTTTTCCCACTCCCAGAAAAGGAAGTCTCCTGTTCTCCTGGTACTACTTACCTTGTTCTTTTTTGTCTTGCCAGTCATCCTTGTGTATTCAGGAGGATGTCTGGCCTATTTGCAGACCCTTGTGCTTATCTTGTCTCTTGTTTAGCAATTTTTTGCTACTTGGATGCCTTCTATGTGCAATTACACCTGTCTATCTTTGCCCTTTTGATGATCAAATTGCTCACAAGCTTATATGTTGTGCCTGGCTACACCATTACAATGTTAAAAAGAATACTTACATAGTGTTGTTAGTTACTCTGGTTTGGTATCCTTGTATATAGGCTGGAGGTAAGTTCATATTAATTATATACTGATTAATACACTTTTAACTTACAGCTGTGACAGCCACAGGGAGAGAAATTTCTAGACTGCCATTCAGAGCAACTGCAGTAAATAGTGGTTGGGCTTCTGTCGTGAGCACTCTGAATTGTACCTACATATTTGTAGCTTCTGGAAGGGAAACCAGCATCTTCTGTCACCTTTTGTATTTAGTTTATCTATTACACAGAAACAGAGAGTTTCCTGTTAAAATGAAGTTCTGTGTATTTCACTTGCTTCTGTCCTGGGGGAGATGAAAAGGCTGAAACTAACCCAAACCATATATAGTTCCAGATTTACTACTTAGCACTACATTTACTGATAGCATAATAACTGAAGGTGACATTAAATATCTTCCCCAGTACTAAATACCATTAGCACTTATTCAACTTACTTTCTGCTGGCAAAATCATTACATTTCTTCTGAAGGACATACGAAGAACTGCCTATGTTGTATTGCTATCAAATTATTTGGCATTTATCCCACACCAAAGTCCAGGCAGGATATACTCCCAGCTAGGGCGGACATGATGATGCAATATGTAAGCCCACAGCATGAATAACACTGCAAAATATAGCGTGAAGCTCTCCTGGGAGCATATGCAAAATTAAATTTTGCCACCTCAGCAGTGAAGTGAGAAGGATTGGGTTTAGCCAAGTTGTTCCTTTTGGGGAGTTGGAAGGAAATGGGAAGGAGAGGAAATGGCTGACGTATCAGGCTTGCTACTATGTGTAGAGGATGGTAGGGATAAGAGAGTGGCTATTAGGGGGATCATCATATCCTCCAGCCAGAGCTGCACCACCTCACACATTTGGATTTTTTTTTTTTTTTTTTGTTTTCTTTCTGATGGTGGAGGTAGGTAGCAGAGTAGTTTTCCATGCCAACAGGTAGACTAAATAGGCAAAAGATTATAGATATTTTGATATTCCCAAAAGTCTGATGTCATGAGTAACCGGTCCCATTACCGTCTTTCTCCCTAACACCTGAGAGTATGATAATTCCAGAGGCTTACTTGGAATGTAAGTGAATGTTCAGCTGCATGATTTGAAGGAGAGCTGTATATCCACATCTCCCCTTCCCAGAAGAATGTGTTACATGCTTGGCTATATGAAAAAAATAGTCTTTATTGTTGAAGATGTTTTACCCTGAATAAAACAAAAAGGATCCATTAAACCAAAGAAGAAATTAGATTGTGAGCTTGGTAATTGAGAGACCCAGAGTCCACATTTTTCTCCAAGGAATGTTAATAATTAATATTATTTTCATAGTATTGCAAGGACTAAATTCCCCTGTGGCTCTCTACTTTTCTTGCATCATAGTTCACCTGCCATCTTTTTTTTCCTTCCTCTTTTGTTTTGTTTTGTTTTAGGTTGTCAGTCTTTCAGAGAAGTGTTTCTTAAGCCTTACCTTGAACATTGCTGTCTGAATAGGAAAGAGATAAGCTGACACCAGATTAGTGTGTAAACATTCTTTTTCTGATATTGTCTTATATTTCAGCTCCCAGCCCTCTATCTTAGCTGCTTCATCCCCAGGTCGTTTCTCACAAATGTAGAAAGTAAGCATGAAGAAAATGTGGTGTCTTCTTATTGGTTACAGTAGCTACAAATCATCATTGCAAACTAAACTTTGAGCTGTAGCTAGGTATCTTAGTACCATAACTAAATATTGGAAAGTCTGGGGTTATCCGGTACTATTGAAATATAAAATCAGTTATAATGAAAATGAGACATTGAATCGATATTTCTTAAAAGAAGTTATAACATTTGCTCTATGTTTTCTTCTGTTTCATGTCCTTTTAACATTTATAAGAGTTCTGCTTACTTCTTTAAGGTTTTACTGTGGTGTGCTCAATGGTGTCAAGCCTAAATCTAGTGATGAGAAAAAAAATATATATTGGAGAGTCTAAGGAAGTTTTGGATAAAAATTAGGCCTCTGTATAAATGGATATCCTCAAGTCATGCCATTTTGCAGAACTAGAACTAAGTATAGGTCAGTTAAAGTAGGATTTACAGTAAAAATGAAAGATGCAGATGATTAGCATGGAATAATCCTTATATTTAGTTTTTATTTGGAAATAAAACAACTCATCAAACACTGTCAAGACTTCAGGTTTAATATTTCAGTGCCATGTAAATACACTTACCAGAATAAATTCTGGTCCTTTAAAAAATTTGCAGATTTCCTTGTGCATGTGGTAGTCTGGTTATGATATCTCTCAATTAAGAGTCACTTAAAGTGTGCACTGATAGTACCAAATGGTACAGTTTTAATTTTTATAAAGAAGTAACAATGCAATATTAACTTTTACCAGTTGTATAACGAAACCCACTCACTCTGAAAATAATTATTTTGAAGAAGCTTTTTCTATATTTGAGCAGTTTAACACATCTATATTTTTATTTCTCTTTATGGGTGTGTTTAAGCTAGAATGGAAGTGTGCATGTGTTTGTTAAACTCTATGGTTAAAATCTACTTACCAAAGCAAAAAAAACCCCAGAAAATGTGTCTAATATTTCTTCAGTAAAGACAGCTGCAATGTGATAAATTACAGAAGTAATCTTCCCATAATAAATAGTTTAAAGCCAAGAGAAAGGATGAAAAAGGAATTAATATAATTTTCACTCTGTCTTGGCATTCATAAACCCAAAGTTAATTAAAAACATCTGTTTTCTGCTAACACTCCAGCTTATATATTTCAAAGCCATCAGTCTCTTTTTGCCGCCTTCAAGAGTAGAAACAGTGTATCACAGGAAAGGTACAACATGATCAATCTTTTCTAAAAAGAATGTAGGCTACTAATGTGAATAACTTCATAAATGTTTTTGAGGTATAGGATGGAGAAGAATAAAACTGAGTTAATAGAACTTAATCTGATTTTTAAATAGTATTTCTCAGAAACTATTTTTATATCATATTTATCTTTATTACGGCAACATATGTGGTCTCAGATAATTAGTCTCATTCCTGTAAAACTAAACATAAATTCAAATTCTGTTGGAAGTAAACAAAAATTAGATTTCAAATGTCTCATCTTTGAGTTACTTCACTAAGTCTGACAAAGATTTCTAATGAGTTAAATTTTGGGACAAGCCCACAGAAATGTGTGACTTGAAAATGGATGATGCAGAGAATGTTCTAATAACCAAAGGAATAGGAATTCAAAAGGCTGTGATTTTCAGCTTGGTAAGATCCTTGTATTGGTTTACTTATATCTGGCTATGCACTACTGTTGATGCAAAAAGGGGGGAATGAGGCAGGAGAGTGCTTTACTGGGTACCACAGAACACAGGAACATAGCAACATGAAATTACATTGGTTTAAGTTGCTATAGAACTGCATACTTACACCTGGCTCTACACCTGGCTCCTTGCTTCCAGTTTATATCCCAAACCCAGGAGCCCTTAATGACATTTCTGGTCTCTGTGAAGGTATTTATAAACTCAATCATCCCTTAATTTTCCCTCTAATAAGCTATATGCATTGAACTCTTCAATTTAAGGGAAAGTCTGAGTCTTTTATCATATTTGTGACTCCTTTATGAATGCTTCCCACTTTATCTACATCTTTGTTCAGTTATGGAGATCAGAACTAGACACGGTATCTGAATATAGTCACATAAATTATGAGCAATGAAGTTATATGGTCTCTCTGCTTCAGTCTAGATTTCCTAGATTAGGTCAGGACAGACAAAATGCACACATTAATTGCCATGCAACAATTGGAGCCATGTGAAGAAGAATGGATATTTATTACCTGTGACAGAGTTAAGGCAAAGAAGACTATGAAGTCGTGAGTGATTGTCTCTATCTCCCCTTTCCTCACTGGTAGAAGCAGGGGTTGTCAGCGGTTGGGAGGAACCGTATCAGCTCCGGCTGGGAGAGTTTGGTCCCAGGTGTTCCTGGAGGTCCTCCATGGGCAGGCATTCCAGAAGCCAGAGTCATGCCAATCTCCCTTCAGGCTGAGGCAGATGAAATTTTTGAGGTGGAGAGCATCTTCCAGATTGTTTGATTTTTGCAGTTGGTGGACTGCTTTGAGCTGTTGCTCGTTGATCAGGGTGTAGGAGATGCAGGGCAAATATTTTTATATAAGTTTAGACCTGCTGTTTCTGCCAGTTATGCAGATTCTTTGTTGCTGTTTTCATCACAATTGTTTAATTGTGCTTTATCTAGCAAAAGTTACAACCCCATGAACTACATAGCAACATGCAGAAGGTCAAACTGTGGGCCTCTGACATCAGCCCAATTACTCGAGTGATTTCAGCTCAGTAGACCCAGACATTGACAATCCCAGATGCTGCTTTTATATCCAAAGACTGCTTTAGTCTGTTTTATTGCTGTGATAGGGTATGTCCATCATGGTGCATTTTTTCTGGCATTCCCTCCTGCTAGACTTTTTCAGTCTCAGTACTTCCCAAGAGACTTCTTCAAATGCTTATGTACTACACAGAAGTACAAGTTTACATGTGATGGTACTGAATAACCTACTAGTTGTTTGCATAACTTTTGACAAACTTTCACAATTTTTTTAATGAAGTATCTCTATTATTTGATAAGCTCTTAACTTCTGTTTCTTCTTTGATATTTTTCTCTGAAAGGGTTACCTTTACTCCAAAGCCATTGCTAGTATCAGCTAAAACTCTTCATAGGGCAATCTACAAAACAATTAATCACACCAGTGGACCACTCCTTTCTGGCCCTATTTCCAAGGACCTTCCAGAGCACACCAAATGAGTTATGGTTAGCTTCATTCTGCCTTCCTATCTCTTGAGATCTCTGCAGTTCCTCCCCTTCACATTTTTTTGATGCAAAATGCAGCATTTAACATCCTTCTGAATTAATATCAGAACTGAAAGTATTTCACCATCACCCTGTGCTATGATTATGCTGCCTGGCTTTTTTCCAAACACTACTTAAAATACCAGTACAATCATGGTAGTTGATGAGTATAAATGACAGGAAAACTGGATCTCCTCTTTACATGTAATATTGCATAAGGAACTTTTCCATGGTTTCTTGATTTATTGATGATGGGTAAAATATTAATGTTAAGGATATACAGCTGTGTTCTTTTCAGTTTAACATTTTGTCGTGGTTTAACCTCAGTCGGCAACTAAGCACCACGCAGCCGCTCGCTCACTCCCCCCCAGCCCCGGTGGGATGGGGGAGAGAATTGGAAAAGCACAAGTGAGAAAAACTTGTGGGTTGAGATAAAAGCAGTTTAATAATTGAAATACAATGATAACAATAATAATATGATAATAAAAATAATAATACACAAAGCAAGTGATGCACAGTACAATTGCTCACCA
>NW_008824542.1:3880360-3884201 GCF_000699105.1 Pygoscelis adeliae
TTGAAATAAAATAATAATAATAATAATAATAATAATATGATAATAATAATAATACACAAAGGAAGTGATGCACAGTACAATTGCTCACCACCCGCCAACCGATGCCCAGCCAGTCCCCAAGCAGCGGCCCCCCCGGCCAGCTTTCCCCCGTTTATGTACTGGGCATGACATCACATGGTATGGAATGTTTCTTTGGCCAGTTTGGCTGTGCCCCCTCCCAGCTTCTTGTGCCCCTCCAGCCTTCTCAGTCGGTAGAGCATGGGAAACTGAAAAGTCCTTGGCTAGTGTAAGCATTACCTAGCAATAACTAAAACATCGGTGCCTTATCAACTTTGTTCTCATCCTAAATCCAAAACACAGCATTGTACCAGCTACTAGGAAGGAAATTAACTCTATCCCTGCCAAAACCAGGACAGGTTTGTATATAATATTACAGCTCCACCATGAAAAGAGTGACTGCTGTTGTTGGGAAGGATTATCTTTCACTCTCTTGCCTCCCATAGCCATCCCAGTACAATCGCTTCCATAGGAGCAGCAGTAGCAGCCACAACTCTCAGTTCATGAGCTGAAATAGAGCAATGAACCAGTTTTGCAGCCTTAATAAACTAGTGTCATACACAAGCAAGCTATACCTGGAGGCAACGTTTATCTACATTTACAGATAACAATATTGAAAATATATCTCTGTGTTGTCTGAAGCTAATAAGAAAAACAGACAATCCATCCCCTCACTAAAAGTGATGACTGTGCATAAAGTATTGGAAAAGTTTTTGCAACCCCTATGAAAAAGTATGGGATTGTATCATTTTTTAATGCCATCCTCAGTTGGTAGACAACTATTCAATGAAAGCACTATTTTCATTCCCAATATATGTAGTATTTCCTAAGTCAAAATGTCAAGAAATGAATGCTTTCTCTTGTCTGTTATTATGATTCTTAATACTTCTGTAATGCAACATCTGAGAAATCTTTCTGCTAAGTTAATGAAATACTGCTTCTTTAAAAAATTCATGGGGGAGCTTGGGTATGTTTAGTCTAGCAGACTCTTAGTAAAACTGCAGAAAAATATTGTGAAAATTTTCTTTTTAGGACATAGTCCTTTCTGATGTCGCCATATGTAGACATATTTATAAAGATATAATTTGGAGTCATCACGTGAAGAAGGTGGATATTGTGCTGTGGTATTTGTTCTCACTGAAAAATCAACATTTTTTAAAATCTAAGATTTATGTGCAGTATTCTTCTTAGTAAATAAAATATCAAAATATAATAACTAATTAATACATGTCTTTTAATGATATTGCTATAAATACAACTTTGCTCACTTCTGGTAGGAAGATGAGCTTGCTTGTTCTCGCAGTGTAAGGTGTATTCTGTAGTAAAAGACATGGAATATCTTTGTTATAGTACCTAGATATATACAGGGAAATTGTTATTTTTTTAATTTGCCTGTAGATAAATTTGAAATTTTGGAAGGATTTGTACATACTAGGAATTTCTTTGACCTTAAATATAGTGATATGGTTAGTTTCAGGTTTTCTTTCTTTCACCAACATCACCCCTTTTGTAGCTGTTCACCAGCTCTCAGTACAGAAATAAAATAGACTACGGCAATATCAGGCACACTGAGGTCAGTATGGCTCGAATGGATATGACAGTGAACTGAAAATACAAGAAGTGACTAAAGCTGTTATATCATAAATGCCGCCCTGACCTTCTGATGGATGCTCCTGGCCCGTTGTAACATTGGATAGGATGGGCTGTTGGAAAGGAGAACTTAGTCATCACTGAAATCTGCCAGCACCTAGCTGTCCAAACTAAGATTCATGCTGGTATAACTTTATGATATTTTGAGCAATTTTTTGTACTAGTTTACATTTTCTGCTGTTGGTCAAGCTTTTTTTTCTTATTGTTTCCTAATATAAATAGTTTGTTCTTACTAGCAGAATGAAATACTAAAAATGTCATCTTACTTGCAAGAGTTATCACACTATTTCCTGTCCGTCCCCCCCCTTTTTTTTTCTTTTGAAAAGCGTTTGGACATAACGAGTGCCCTGATCCTGGAGTGCCAATCAATGCTCGGCGTTTTGGCGACAACTTTCAGCTGGGGAGCTCAATTTCTGTTATATGTGAGGAAGGATTTATTAAAACACAAGGAACTGAAACAATTACTTGTATGCTAATAGATGGAAAAGTAATGTGGAGTGGACCTATTCCTAAGTGTGGAGGTATGTATAATATTTCTTTCTGATTCAGGAGAACTTGATGTAATGTCTTTTAAGTTGTCACCAAATGAAGTTCAGATTTTTGCAAATGGATAGCACAAAGCTCCTGTAAAACCTAGTCCTTAATAAAGGAGCCTAGTGAGGCATGACCTTTTATTATAACCCTGTCTGCAGGAGTGAATTTTTCTCATAAGTGTTATAAGAACAGAAGGAAAACACAGAAAAAATTGGCATAAACATCAGTGATGCAAGCACTGCTATATAACCTCTGTAACAATGAAGGCTCATCTAAGAAACTTATTAGGACTGGAATGGGAATAGTTTATGCTGTTCATACTTTCAGATAGCTCTCATTTGGCACTAGTGGAACTACAATTTCCCAAAGACATTTTATGCTTGAACGGATCACTCCTGCCTTTTTTTTTTCTTTTTAAAGCATGTATTTGTCCAATTTGGGAAACTGTTTAAAGCAATGAGTTTCAGTGCTAGCAGTACACCAATAATATTCATCTCTGCATTTTTGAATTCCAGTCCAATCAGTATCATAATTGGCCTTGTCAATACCTAGGAGAAAGAGATAACAGGGAAGAAGAAAATAAGAAAACTCTTCTGGTTTCACTGAACCTTATTTTAGTATATTGAAGGTTTCTGTTCTTCAACTTCAATATTTAAATCTCTTGTTCAACTTGTCACTCAAGGTTCTTAAGCAGTCAAGAGTCTGGGGGGTTTTTTGGTTTGGTTTTTGTTGTTGTTGTTGTTGTTTGGTGGTTTTTTAAATTATTTTCA
Source organism: Pygoscelis adeliae (assembly GCF_000699105.1). Taxonomy (NCBI): domain Eukaryota; kingdom Metazoa; phylum Chordata; class Aves; order Sphenisciformes; family Spheniscidae; genus Pygoscelis; species Pygoscelis adeliae. The sequence goes on from NW_008824542.1 coordinate 3,883,372, forward strand.
CCCAGTTTCATATAGAAGGTTTTCTTCAAAATACAACTATTGACTTCCTACTTCAAACAGATGAACAGTTTAAAATCATTTTAGTGCTCAGTGATGTTTGCTGATACAATGTTAGATTAGAATGAAGATGCTGATCTCTTTTCAGGTCTTAAGATCATCAAGTCAGACCTTTAAGATCATCAAGTCCAATCGTTAACCTAACACTACCAAGTCCACCACTAAACATGTCCCTAAGCACCACATCTACAACGTCTTTTAAATACCTCCAGGGATGGTGACTCAACCACTTCCCTGGGCAGCCTGGTCCAATGCTTGACAACACTTTTGGTAAAGCAATTTTTCCTAATATCCAATCTAAACCTCCCCTGGTGCAACTTGAGGCCATTTCCTCTCGTCCTATCACTAGTTACTTGACAGAAGAGACCAACACCCACCTCGATACAACCTCCTTTCAAGTAGTTGTAGAGAGCAATGAGGTCTCCCCTCAGCCTCCTTTTCTCCAGGCTAAACAACCCCAGTTCCCTCAGCCACTCCTCATAAGAAATGCTCTCTAGACCCTTCACCAGCTTCGTTGCTCTTCTCTGGACACGCTCCAGCACCTCAATGTCTTCCTTGTAGTGAGGGGCCCAAAACTGAACACAGTATTCAAGGTACAGCCTCACTAGTGCTGAGTACAGGGGCACGATCACTTCCCTGCTCCTGCTGGCCACACTAGTTCTGATACAGGCCAGGATGCCATTGGCCTTCTTTGCCACCTGGGCACACTGCGGGCTCATGTTCAGCCAGCTGTTGACCAGCACCCCCAGGTCCTTTTCCGCCAGGCAGCTTTA
>NW_008824542.1:3888240-3891766 GCF_000699105.1 Pygoscelis adeliae
GGCAGTAGCCAGATTAAGTTCTAGTTGGGCTTTGGCCCTTCTATTTTTCTCCCTGCATAACCTCACGACATCCTTGTAGTCCTTCTGAGTTGCCTGCCCCATCTTCCAAAGGTCATAAACTCTCCTTTTTTTCCTGAGTTCCAGCCAAAGCTCTCTGTTCAGCCAGGTCGGTCGTCTTCCCCGCTGGCTTGTCTTTCAGCACAAGCAGATGGCCTGCTCCTGCACCTTTAAGATTTCCTTCTTGAAGAACGTCCAGCCTTTCTGGACTCCTTTGCCCTTCAGGACTGCCTCCCAAGGGACTCTGTCAACCAGGCTCCTAAACAGGCCAAAGTCTGCCCTCCGGAAGTCCAAGGTAGCAATTCTGCTAACCCCGCTTCTTACATCTCCAAGAATCAAAAACTCTAACATTTTGTGATCGCTATGCCCAAGACTGTCACCCACAAGTCCTTCTCTGTTTGCAAACAACAGGTCCAGCAGCACGCCTTCCCTAGTTGGCTCACTCACCAACTGTGTCAGGAAGTTGTCTTCCACAGACTCCAGGAACCTCCTAGACTGTTTCCTCTCTGCTGTATTGTATTCCCAGCAGACATCTGGTAAATTGAAGTCCCCCATGAGAACAAGGGCTAGCGATTCTGAGACTTCTCCCAGCTGCTTATAGAAAATTTTGTCTGCCTCTTCATCCTGGTTGAGTGGTCTATAACAGACTCCCACCATGACATCTGCTTTGTTGGCCTTCCCCGTGATTCTTACCCATAAACACTCAACCCTATCGTCCCCATTATTAAGCTCTAGACAATCAAAACACTGCCTAACATACAGGGCTACCCCATCTCTTCTCCTTCCTTGCCTATCCCTTCTGCAGAATTTATAGCAATCCATTGCAGCACTCCAGTTGTGCAAGACATCCAACGATGTTTCCATGATGGCAACTATATCACAGTTTTCCTGCTGCACAATGGCTGTTTGTTGCCCATGCTGCGTGCACTGATGTAGGTGCACTTCAGTTGGGCTATTGATGCCGTCACCTTTTTGGGGGGAGAAACCCTAATTCCTATGTGACCATTCTCAGGCACTTCCATGGTTTCTAACACATCCATAACCCTTGCGTCTTTGCTGTCATATGGATCTCCATCCCCTACCTCCACCGAGATGGCAGACCAAAGGACCTCGGGAGCACACCGTCCCTCAGACATTGGCATGCCGCCCCCAGGCTTAGCAAGCCTTTCCCCTTTATCCTTTTCCCCTTGTGAGAATTCTTAGATCAGGCTAAGATTGCCTTTCGGTATTTGGCATAGACCTCTGTTTGACAAAGAGATTCTGGTTGATGACAACCTCTACTTATGTTATATTTCTAGTGTTTTGTTTTTAACACACTGACAATGGGTATGAATCTGTCAGGCAACCATCAACTAGAACTGGAAGAAAGAACAGGGGCTGAAAATCAGTGTAAAAAAGGTCAGGGAAACAATCCTTTGACAAGATGACTGAAGAGTTTTATTTTCTAAAAAATGAGGTTCTTTAAGATAAGCCCAGTCACCGAGCTATTCTGAAGGGAAAGACCCCTGGGTCTAGGAAATCAGCATGTGAATGTGAAATAAAAAATTCTGTTGAATCTTGCACTGAAGGCATCAGGAAGAACATAATCAGGGGAAGGGTAAGAAAGATTTGATTAAAAAAAAGAAAAAAACAATAGCAAAACACTATTATCGTCAGATCCCAAATACAAAGAGAAATTACTCTGCATTTAGGCAATCTTATAATGGGTATTATTTCTAAAGAAATATTCATAGGATTATTTTTTGTGAGAGTTACTTTTTTGTATTCCAAAGATAATCATTAACAGTTTCATGTAAATTTTGTGAGAAAATGGAGCTTTATGCAAGTTTAGCAATACTGTATTCCAACTATGGTAGTATACTGGCTCAGAATAAGGCCATCTGGTATTCCTATTCTTCTTATATTTTGTAGTTTATAGGATCCGTATGTATTATGAATATGTATAAGTGGTTATGAACACTAAAATGTAGGGATGACGAATGTTGTAGACTTAACCTTCTGGTTGCTAAGGTGAATATGAGTTTAAATAGCTTATTATTTGACTGGTAGTGTTTGCTGAAGGTAGTATGACAAAGGGACTTTAAGGTAAAAGGTGAGAATCACTATTTTAAAACCATTAGTGAGGAAAAAAAAGATTAAATCTGCATATTTAGAAATGTTTGAAACAAATTGAATTCTGAACTTTATATAGCTTTTAGAAACCCTTTTTTTCACACAAAGTAGGAGAAAGATGGGCTATTATGTCCTTAAAAATATAAAATATCACTTTACAACAGTTCATCATTTTAACATAGGAGCTTGGTAATCTCCTGAGAAAAACGAAGATCAGACAAACGTATGATAATTCATGATCTTCAGTTCGAAGGTGTGTCAAAGAAAGAAAAATTAATCTATTTTTGTAACAGGGAGGTCCAGAATAACATAGACAATGCTATGTACTGTGCTGCTTTGTCAAAATGAGCAACTAAAATGCTTTGCAGACTTTATTAAGTGAAAAAAATACAGAAATTTAAGAAATACCCATGTGTTTGGGGGAAAATGCTGTATGTTTCACACTATTTTTAGTAGAGACACATGCCTGTCAACAGTACAGTAAGACCTTTCCAACTTCTTTGTGATATATAGTAGCTCATTTATTTTCATTCTGTAGCCTTGTATGCATAATGTCCACTGGAACAGTGTTGTTATGAAACTTTATGGTGCAGCTTTGTCTTCCTGCAAAGTAAGATGCTTCTGCTCTTTGTCTAAATGGATACTTACATGATACTAGTAATCAAGAAATTTGAGTGTTTTCTGATAATTAAATACAGCCACCGAGGCGAAGGGCTCCGGAGCGGAGGATCACGATGGGGGACCCTTCCTAAAGTGGCAAACCCACGGCAAAACCCGTGAAGGCGAAAGCACAGGGGGTGAGAGGGTGCCCCAGCCCCGCGCCTCCCCGAGACGGAGGAGGGAGCTCCTGACGAGCGGCAGCTTTCACTCAGCATGGGCGGGGACAGGAGGGACGGCGGCCAAACCCCCTCACATACAAGAGCAGCCCCCAGGGAGCGCGAGCGACCTGGAGCGCGGCAAACAGGGCAGGCAAACAGGACGTGGCACATCAGAAGGGCATGGCGCGGCAGTTTGCGTGGCAGTTCACGAGGGAGGGCGTGCAGGGAAGGCGAGCGGGCGGGGCACAGTCCCCCTCCTGGCTCTAGAGGCCAACTCAACTAGTAGTCGTCACCCTCCCAGAAGAGGACCAGCTATGGTTTCCACTCGGCCGAGAGCCATCGCCAGAAGGAATGTGGCAACACAGATGGAGCCCTCACGCAAGCACACAGCTGTCCAGGTCTCCGGCTGCAGGGAGTGCCTGAGCCTGTCACTTGTACTGGAGAGCAGCAGAGACACCACCTGTGTGCAGTGTGACCAGGAGGATGATCTGCTCAGCCTGGTGGCAGAGCTGAAGGAGGAAGTGGAAAGGTTAAGGAGT
>NW_008824542.1:3894881-3904173 GCF_000699105.1 Pygoscelis adeliae
TCTTTACTGAAAGAGTGGTTAAACATTGGACCAGGCTGCCCAGGGAAGTGGTGGAGTCCCCATCCCTGGAGGTATTTAAAAGACGTGTAGATGAGGCGCTTAGGGACATGGTTTAGTGGGCATGGTGGTGTTGGGTTGACGGTTGGACTCAATGATCTTAGCGGTCTTTTCCAAGCTTAATGATTCTATGATTCTATAAATAGTTATATTGGTGATGGGACAAAGCTTACCCTCAGGAAGTTTGCCACAACACCAAACCAGGAGCAGTGGCTGATATGCCAGAGGGTCATGCTGCCATCCAGAGGGACCTCAACAGGCTGGAGAAATAGAACAGGAACCTCATGAAATTCAGCAAGGGGAAGTGCAAAGGCCTGCGCCTGGGGAGAAACAACCGCATGCACTAATATATGTTAGGGGCCACACAGGTGGGAAACAGGTTTGCAGAAAAGGCCTTGGTGGTCCTGTTGGACACGAAGTTAAACATGTGCCCTTGCAGCAAAGAAGGCTAATGGTATCCTGGTATGCATAAGGGAAATTATTGCCAGCAGATTGAAGGTGGTGGTCTTTCCCGCATGCACTAATATATGTTAGGGGCCACACAGGTGGGAAACAGGTTTGCAGAAAAGGCCTTGGTGGTCCTGTTGGACACGAAGTTAAACATGTGCCCTTGCAGCAAAGAAGGCTAATGGTATCCTGGTATGCATAAGGGAAATTATTGCCAGCAGATTGAAGGTGGTGGTCTTTCCCCTCTACCCTGAGTACTGGTGAGGCCACACCTGGAGTTTCTGTCCAGTCCTGGGCTCCCCAGTACAAGAGAGACATGGACATACAGGAGAGAGTCCAACAAAGGGCAGCAAAAGTGATTAAGGGATTGGATCATTTCTTCTATGAGGAAAAGCTGAGAGAGCTGGGACTGTTTAGCTTGAAGAAGGGAAGTCTCAGAGGGGGGATCTTATCAATGTATATTAATACCTGAAGGGAGGGTGCAAAGACGATGGAGCCATAGCCAGGCTCTTTTCAGTGGTGTCCAGTGACAGGACCAGAGGCAATGGGAAAAAACTGAAACACAGGAGGTTCCATCTGAACATCAGGAAATGCTTTTTCACTGTAAGGGTGATCAAGCACTGGCATAGGTTGCCCAGGGAGGTTGTGGTGTCTCCTTCCTTGGAGGTTTTCAAAAGCTGTCTGGTCATGGTTCAGATCACATGCTTGTTTAGGTAAATGCATACATAAATTACTACTGAAGCAGAATTAAGTTCCTATCTTTTTTTTTTCTTTTTTTTTTTTCTAGTAAACAAAGTCCCTTACCAATTCATTATGAAATCAGTTTAAGGCCATCCCTTGTCTTCACTGGCAACTGGATCAAGTTTGTACTAAATCTACATGCAGTAGTAATTTACATGACTCCATCTTTGCAGCAGTAACGTTATGTCCTCATAGAATCATAAAATGGTTTGTGTTGGAAGGGACCTTTAAAGATCATCTAGTCAACCCCCCCTGCCGTGTGCAGGGACATCTTCCACTAAATCAGGTTCCTGAAAGCCCTGTCCAACTTGACTGTGAACACTTCCAGTGATGGGACATCCACAACTTTTCTAGGTCACCTGTTCCAGTGCTTCACCACCCTCATTGTAAAAAATTTCTTCTTTCTATCCAATATAAATCTACACTCTCAGTTTAAAACTGTTATCCCTTGTCAGATCACTACAGGCCTTGATAAAAAGTTTCTCTCTGTCTTTCTTGTAAGGCCCCTTTAAGTACTGAAAGGCCGTAATAAGGTCTTCTCGGAGCTTGCTTTTCTGTAGGCTGAACAAACCCAACTATCTCATCCTTTCTTCGCAGGAGGTGTTCCATCCCTCTGATCATTTTTTGGCCCTCCTAACCTCCTCTAACAGGTCCACGTCCTTCTTGTGCTGGGGATCCCATAGCTGGATGCAGTACTCCAGGTGGGCTCTCACAAGAGCAGAGCAGAGGGGAAAAAATAACCTCCTTCGAACTGCTGGCCTCCTTCGAATGCTTCTTTTTGCACAGACCAGGATACAACTGGCTTTCTGGCCTGCAAGCACACATTGCCGGCTCATGTCCAATTTTTCATCCACCGATATCCCCAAGTCCTTCTCTGCTGGACTGCTTTCAATCCATTCATCTCTCATCATCTTCAGAAGGTCTCCTGACAGATCTCATTTCCTTTGGAAGTGAATATTAAAGTGTTTTAGTAACAGGCCAAAAGTTTTTGCTTGTTAGAAATAAATGATAAGTAATTGTTGCATTCAGATAGTTACAAAATCCATACACATATTGTATAACTCACTTTCAGTGCTTTACTAAGATGCTTTATTCAACAATAAAAGAAAACCTGAAGCAAAAATAAAAATCTTTGTCTACATATAGATGCCTATGATGCAAATAAATATGTGTATGTGTCTAGTGAGCCTGGCAAAGAAATATCCTTCACTTCACAAAATGAAATTCAGGGGAAAATTTCCAGCTTAATTATGTCAGCTGTGTATGAACTTTGAGGCTTGGTGAAATCCAGAGTCATGTGGTGTATTTGTTTGGAAAAGTGTCCTAAAACTAAAAGCAAACAAATATGTTCAAAAACCAAAAAAGAAGAATCAATCCTGTAAGATTTTATTTTAGAAAACATGTTTAGTCCCTGAGGGTTCAGATCCTGAGAAGCTCACCAAATCTCATTTGGGCTTGATCAAATTCTTAATTAGCAATTAAGCAAAGAGGCTTACGAGAACAATAACTCTATCATACATTTATAGTTCTATAGGCTAATGTATTTACACCAATATTCATCAGAACCAACAAAGTATTTAAGCATACTTCTAACTGGAGAAATTGTATTGTCTACTTGATTATTTTGTATAATAAAGTTTATATATACACACACACTCTGAAGTTCATGTTCTTCTCTAACTATTTGTACAGATGAAGAAATCCGACTCTTGGCACACATCCTTGTCGTGTGCAAGAAAGAAGATTAAGCTGACAAAGATCCTTAGTTTAATCCTGGTATCTCTTCATTCAAACCCAAGGCACCCAATCCTAACACTTTCTACTGCAGTTTGCAGCTTAGAATCTGCTCATTGATACCTTTTACATCTCAGCAGTGTTAAAAAGTTCTGCTCTCCAGAATACAGTGCCCTCACTCCAGGAGTGGAATTGGTATGGCCAGAACGTTTTGTGGAAATATAGCTATAAGAGAGTAAATAATTGTTTTGAGTCCCCTGAAAACCATCTCCTCCTCAATGAGGAGATATAATGAGATATAAGACTATTGCTTGATAACCTTCTTAAGCTGAACCTAAAGAATCCACTTACCCAGTTAGTTCAATTCTTATTTATATAACACGGAAAAAATGGGTAATTTTATTAGGACTTTGTCTAGAATAAGGGATATCCAGTGTTTGATACTGTGTTATTGAGAACTCTTTGACAAATAAATCTTTGTTCTCATCCAGGTTGCGTCAGTGCACATCTGTACCACACAACAGATGGTAATGGAAAAGTGATGTAAATGGTTCAGTTTTACTGTCTGCTTTGTATGATTTAGCACTGTCCACAAAAGGTGCTGCCTACTTCTTCATGGCTGACATTTTGGGGAAGCAATGAATTTTGCTTCTGCCTGCTTGTGTAAGGCACTGAAATGTATGTTGCTTGTTTTCTTCTTTGCCTCACATAGAGAACTTATAAATAGGTCTTATCAAAAAGATTTATGACAGAAAAACGGGTTTTAATGTAAAGTTTGAATTGAATAGCTAATGCATTCTGCAGATTTCATTTTCCATAAAAGTCAGCAATTCCTGAAAATAAAGAAATTGTAGGCTGCTCATCATTTGAGACTGTGTTCACCAGTTTAAGAGGATGCTGTATGTAATGCTTTCCTCTTTTAAATGCTGCTTTGTTGACCATCATGGAAAACATATTTGTTGAAGAAAATAAATAACATATAGCTTACATTTCACAGGTTCTAAATTATAATCTGTTATGCTAAATAAGGCTTTACATGTTTATGCTGTTGTGGTAGCCTAGTGAAAATCAACTCTTATACTCTTATATTTTTCTTAACTTTCTTTTTCCCTGCAATAGGGCTTAACACCTTATCAGGTCCTTATCACCTTGTATTTTCATCAAAGAAAGCTTGATTAGATTTTTTCATAAGGTTGCAAGTAATGCTTACTCATGCAAGTCAGAGCAACTGTGAAAAAGCTTTTTTTACAATATTACTCCTAACTCCCTCTTCTATACTTAAGATTCTAGGTAATCCATTTTAGTTGAAAAAAAAACAACCAACCAAACAACAACAACAACAACAATAATTTTTAAAAAACAAGTTAATGAATGTCCCTACTTGCAACAGTTTTTACTGAAGTAGCTGGATTCACTAAAGGACAGCAATTTGCAAACACTTCAGTGAGTGAAAAAGTTTAGTTTAGAGTCAAGTATTTTACAAATTATTTTGTCCCAGGAATAACTAAGTGAAATTAGTTATTTGATATGTAACATTGTAACTCAAGGAAAATATATCTTACTCTGCTAGAGGAAAATATATTCAGAGATCAGTTGCTTTTCTGTCTTGTCTCCTGTGGATCAAGGAGACTTTTGTATATTTGTCTACATAGGTATGTTTAGTATATTCATATATATGCATAATACACATATAGAAAGATACAGATAGATAGATACAGTCTTTTAAGGATGTTTACACTTGTGCTGAACAAAATATGTTCAATTTACCACACTGAATATGTATTAAATTCATAAGATGTCCTAGATATTTTAAATTGCTAGAAAAACATTATGATTTGTTATGTATTTTAAAAATGCTAATACTTCTGGTGATGGAATTACTGCATTTCTTAGACATCTAGAATTCAAGATAATTCTGTGGATTAATTTGTCTGTTCAGGGAATATCAGTCTCCTACTGAAAACAAATAAACAAAAACATGCCAAGCACTCCCACGGTCTTTTCCTCACCCATCCATACTGCTGAGAAGAAGATGATCTCACAAAAGTCTGATGACACATGCACTTGACTTCACATACACATGTAGGTCCATCAGATGTAATGGGTTTGCATTCATGCATGAAATTAAAAACCTGCACAGAGCTTTGCAAGACTTAAACCTAAAAGATCTGTCCTTTAGCAGCATTGGTCTCACTGTTCTTAGTCTTCCCACCTGTGAGATTATACTATCTTTGGGATAGACTAGCACTCTCCATAGCCAAAATCAGCATCAGTCAAACATGATTATTACTTCTGAGAATCTCTCTTCTGCCCTGTGACTAACTGTCTTAGTTAGTCTGATCTAACACTGATCAGCTAATGGAAACTTCCCTTATTCTGTACCAGATTCTCTTCAACTATTTAAGGAGAATTGTTATCAAAGAAATGCTCTTCATCTTTGTAATACCTACCGCTGTGGAGATTATTCCTGTAATTAATGTGTCATTAAGCCATTGAAAAACTTTAAATATGATTCCCAACAACTTTGGTTTCAATTATGTTTTAATACAGTTTTCCTAGCTTAAATTTACTCACTATCTCTGAGAGAAAAACTACATGTTATTTCTAGTAATTCTGCTTGCAGATGTATATATTACAGTATTTAATACGTTTGTGAAATGCTTAAAAAATATCAACTAATCCTCTAAGAATGGTAAGTATGTCTTTTTCATGAATGAGGAACTTGAACTGCCAACATGACAAGCAAAAGGTATGTGGTATGACAGTGGATTCATGTCAAAGCTAAAATAACAATTCACTAGTTTCTAACTTGATACTCAACTGAAACTTTCACAAGTTTTTTAAATCTCTCTGCTCACAATTAAAAGCAGAAGTAATGACACTTTATAAACACTATGTTTTGTTGAATGTCCTTTATTACAGAAATAGATTGAACCTGTAACAATACAGTGCAAAAAACTTTGTCAGAACTTATTGAATGGTTTATTTTATCTTTTTAAGGTTTTAATTAACTTGTCTCAATCTAATTCTGAACCTCACAGAGTCTGTCAGCTTTGAAGCCTTGTTCATCTTCCTGCAACTGTATTTTTTAGATTTTTTTGGTATAGATGTCCTATATTGAAAGTGATAATTGTGAATTACATATAATGAGTCTGTGTTGTTATAACTTTCTCTTTGTTTCATTTTTAGCTCCATGTGGTGGGCATTTTTCATCTCCCAGTGGAGTAATCCTCTCTCCAGGCTGGCCAGGGTACTATAAAGATTCCTTGAATTGTGAGTGGGTGATAGAAGCTGAACCAGGACACTCTATCAAAATTACATTTGAAAGGTCTTGGCTATTATTTTTCTTATTTAATATTTTCCAGTTTTTACCCAGAAGCAGGAGTTTATTAGCTCTGTAACAGCATTAATTTGCACTATGTCTAAAATGAAGCAATTGTATTATCAGGTAGGATTTTCCAAAACACCTTAGTGCCTTCGGAGCATAAATTTTATCTTTAGTGCAATTTCTACTTTGATGCCCTGAAAAGTTTTTGAAATTCCTACCCTCTTGCATATATGGAAACCTGTCTGGCCTAGTTAAAAATTTTGTCTAGTGTTTTGGTTTTTTTGATCTTTACATCCTTTCTTTCTGGATTTTCTAAGAGGAAGGGAACAGTTCTTACTAATACACATTTCCTGCAGAGTGACATCTTAACATTACATCAGTTTATCACTTGCACAGTAGTTTATTTCCTTTTAATCTCCCATCTTCCTATCTTCCTATGGCTTCTGTCTTACGACATTGCATATGTGTGAGGTACTGCATTCCATGACTGTATGCTAAAGTGTTCCTGTGCCGTGGAGCCAGAGACGTAGGAGAAAAGATAGAGATCTACAGACTAAGTGAATAATAACTTAATTTTTGTGATTTCAGAGGTTTCATAATAACTTTTTCATATTTTGTTTTATGATTGTGCATGTATACTCTAAAGAGTTTACCCCTGTTGTACAGGCACTCCTGTTGTACAGGCATAGCTACAATAGGTAATCTGTTGGATTTTTGTTACAAATCAGTAGCTTTTTAGGCTGAATTGAAATGATAGAAGTGAGAAATGCGAGTGCCATTATTCATTGTAATGAAGTGTTTATCGTGAAGCCTAATTATGAGTATTTAAACACTAGGGATGTTAATCAGGAAACTACTGATTGGAGCACTAGTCACATTTGACTAATGAGTATACACTGTGCAGCAGGTTATTCTACTTATATCCTGACACTGCATTGAGTTGATAGGGTGTCTCTTAGAAACAAAGATGAATGTTGTAAATATTAAAAGCAGCTTTATCTGTTCAAATAAGATAAAAAAGTGTGTCACCTCCTGCGTTAAAGTTTGTTTCTCTCCTATCTGCTTGAATGAATTTTTGTGAGTCCTCCATAAGAATAGACCTCACATAGTAATGAAGCCATCCAGGTTAATTTAAGAATAGTGACTAGTTAAGTGGGAAAGAACATTGGAGTGGTCTTACATGAGCACAAAGTATTTTTTATTCAGTTTCCTGTAAATACCTACTGTTTTATCACACCAGGGAATAACCAGGTGATGTATATGTAAATATATCAGATAAGTTGATCGTCAAGAGGAAAGGTATTCAAGAAAAAAATTATATAAGCATCACCCTTATAAATTAAATTTAAATTGATCACTTTTCTGAGCCAAACGACGAAGCAAAGGCATTATACATAATCCCCTCTTCAAATTTCTTTCAGGTCATCCCACTAAAAAACTGTCCTCACTTTCTTTTTTCTTGGGTGCTTACTCATTTTTTTCATCTCCTTATTTTTCTGCTGTTTGTGGTGTTATATGTACTCTTTGAGCAACAAGTACTTATGAGAGGATTTCTGTTATGTGTTTGGAAACTCAGCTTAATTTCATCATGTCTTGACTGGCCTGGTAGTTGCTTTGCGTTTATGAGGTCAATGCCTTCTTACACTTTCTGTCTTAAGTATGTTTTTGATAATGTAACTAAGAAAGCAGAGCAAGACTAAATGATCTGTTTCCAAGATTGCTTCTGTTTTGTGTGGATTAGTGGGAAAAACAAGTACTGGAAAAAGCAAGTTATTTCCTAGTAGCTTTTTTACAACATATCATTGTGAGTTCATGTGGGAACTAGCAAAAAAAGAAAATTTCAATTCTCCTGCTTCTAGGCTTATTATGCTTCATTTCTGTAATTCCTTATTACTTTATTTCTGTGCTCTTTTCTATGTCACTTCATAGGACTGGGACATGGATAAAAGAAAACACATGTTTTGGAGGTTTAATTTAGCTTCTCATCTTTCACCAGACTCCTTTAGATCTTTAGGCTCAGACTCATGGGACATAAATACTGAAATATAGAGCTCTTCAGTACATTGGCATTAGTAATGCAGTTCCTTGAATGGATTTCACAAAGCCGAATTAGGCATCTAAGTGAATCAGAGAGAGAATTAGGAATATCTGAAGGGTCCTTGTAGGATCCTGCTGTTAATTGTTTATTTTTAATTCTGAAAAGGTTTTTCAATAATCCATCAGAGAATCCATTAAAGCAGTGTGATTGATGTAAGGTCTGTCATAGCAAGAAAAAGAGAAACCACTGTCAAAATACCAAATAGGTGTTTGGGATTGCTGATACCATCTAAAACAAGACAAGCAAAGAGATATCTAGCAGCACTGTCACACTCAGCTTTTCCATGAGAGAGAGAACACACATGCTGTCTCTAAACAGGCACTTTGCTTTATAGTGCTTTCTAAATAGGATTTTTTTTTTTTTTTTCCATAACTTCTGCCACCACTTTGGACTGAGCCTCAACTGGTACAAAACCCCTGGAATCTCAGAGCAGACTTAAGTAATTCTATCCCTGCTTATAGATGATTTTAAGGGTACATGCTCAGAGTATGATTCTTTGATAATATAGTGTCTATATAATATATAGAAATATATAGATAATATATTGATAGATAATATAGTACCTTGATGATATTTGTGCCTAATGGAATGAATGTAATAAAAGAATGCATCAACATATCCTCTACATAAGTTACTTAATTTTTCCAAAAAGAAAAATAATTTTGTGTTATAAAATAGTATATGTAAGTAACATTAATCTTTACTAACTGTTTTGGTTTAACCTGGCACGCACCTAAACACCACAGAGCTGTTTGCTCACTCCCCTCCCCAGTGGGATGGGGGAGAGAATCAAAAAAAAAAAAAAAAAGTAAAATTTGTGGGTTGAGATAAAGACACTTTAATAGGACAGAAAAGGAAGGGAAAATAATAATAATAATAATAATAAT
>NW_008824542.1:3904310-3905619 GCF_000699105.1 Pygoscelis adeliae
TTGCTCACCACCTGCCGACTGATGCCCAGCCAGTTCCTGAGCAGCGGTCACTACCCCCTGGCTAACTCTCCCCCAGTTTGTACACTGAGCATGACGTCATATGGTATACAATACCGCTTTGGCCAGTTTGGGTCAGCTGTCCTGGCTGTGCCTCCTCCCAAATTCTCGCTGGCAGGGCATGAGAAGATGAAAAGTCCTTGACTAGTGTAAGCACTACTTAGCAACAACTAAAACATCAGTGTGTTATCAACATTATTCTCAACCTAAATCCAAACCACAGCACTATACCAGCTACTAGGAAGAAAATTAACTCTATCCCAACCGAAACGAGGACACTAGCAAACTACGTGTTTCTGACTTCTGTTTACTGCAATACAAACCAGCTCAAGGAGTTTAAACTTATTTCTCATCTTACTAAGGCACTAACGTGAAATTTGATTTTGTATTAATTATATAGGATAATTATTACTATTATATTGATATTGTAAAATAGATATGTGGAGAAATAATTAAAAAATATGATTAGGAAAGGAGCATATTTTTAAAATGTGGCTTCCTTTGTATGGGTTTATTGAATTTGTTTTAACTGCTTCTTATATTTGTGCCTCTGTGTGTTTCCTCAATTCCAGATTTCAGACAGAACTCAATTATGATGTTCTGGAAGTTCATGATGGACCAAATTTATTATCTCCACTTCTGGGATCTTACAATGGTACACAGGTCCCACAATTCCTGTTTAGCAGTAGCAATTTCATTTATCTTCTCTTTACAACTGACAACAGTCGTTCTAACAATGGATTCAAGATTCACTATGAAAGTAAGTCATTCTGAATTCTATTATTTGATTTCCCCATCAATGATTATCCTAGTCATAAATAAATAAAGGTGCACAGGTGTCGTCTTTGGTAAATTCCTGTTATTTCTCAAACTGAGAAAGATTTAGTGATGTTACACTACAAAAGGGATGAGCAGTAATTTCACTTACAATTTAATGTTATTGCTGTACTGCACAATGCTCTAAGAATCAGCAGATGGAAATGGGAAGCAAATGCCTTTCTTCTGGATGTTGTTTTTATGTCTTGTTATTCTTATTTTTTATACAATGCATTTTTGTGTGTGTAAAACACAATGCTACAGGTTGGGGAACAGTGGCTGGAAAGCTGCCTGTCGGAAAAGGACCTGGGGGTGCTGGTCGACTGCCAGCTGAATATGAGCCGGCAGTGTGCCCAGGTGGCCAAGGTGGTCAATGGCATCCTGGCCTGTATCAGAAATAGTGTGGCCAGCAGGAGTAGGGAAGTGATCGTGCCCC
>NW_008824542.1:3909731-3921750 GCF_000699105.1 Pygoscelis adeliae
GCTTAGGGACATGGTTTAGTGGGCATGGTGGTGTTGGGTTGACGGTTGGACTCGATGATCTTGGAGGTCTCTTCCAACCTTAATGATTCTATGATTCTATGATTCTATGAGTAGCGATAGGACGAGAGGAAATGGCCTCAAATTGCACCAGGGGAGGTTTAGACTGGATATTAGGAAAAATTGCTTCACCAAAAGGGTTGTCAAACATTGGAACAGGCTGCCCAGGGAAGTAGTTGAGTCACTGTCTCTGGAGGTATTTAAAAGACCTGTAGATGTGGTGCTTAGGGACACGGTTTAGTGGTGGACTTGGTAGTGTTAGGTTAACGATTGGACTTGATGATCTTAAAGGTCTTTTCCAACCTAAACATTTCTATGATTTTAAAACTGCATGAGATCAGGAAGATTATGAAAATCTAAGGAAATACCTGAATTTCTGTCCTGATTGATGTACCTGTAGCTCTAACTGAAAGTAATGGGAAATGCAGTTTACACTAATGAGCTGAAAATCAAGCTATGAAATAGCTTGGCTGTGGATTTTTAGGCATCTAAAACCTGCATATGTGACTTGTTCTGACATACAGAAGTATTCTTTTTCCCTTATTATATTCATATAAACTACACTGCAGAAAATATCTGTAAGAATTAATACTTTATGAATTCTTAAAATTCATTTACGTTGATATATTATCATGTTGTTTACTTTTAATGTTGCTAAATATACATTTTGTTGTAATAAGTCATATTTTCATATGAAATAATGTTTTTCTGTAATCACTGTCTAATTTGCTTTGTAAAGGTCATGAGCACATTGTTATCTATTAATTTCTGTTTCATACTGCTTCTTGTTGGAACTGTCACCAAGCAATTTTCAGATGTTCTTAATTTTTTACATTCTTTTTGGCCATTTTCACTATTCTGACCACTAATGAAAAGGATATTAAATACAATATATGTGGAGGTGACTTTGCCAGGTA
The DNA here is from genome assembly GCF_000699105.1 of Pygoscelis adeliae. Classification (NCBI taxonomy): domain Eukaryota; kingdom Metazoa; phylum Chordata; class Aves; order Sphenisciformes; family Spheniscidae; genus Pygoscelis; species Pygoscelis adeliae. Next base: position 3,910,706 of record NW_008824542.1, read on the forward strand.
AAGTTTGGGCTGATTTGAACTCTAGTGAATGTCAAGTTCTGGCTGTTTATCACAAAAAAATCTATTATTATCCCAAAATTATTTGCTGTCGTAGACTTCACCCACATATTTCCATTTGTATCATCTTCTACATTGTGAAGAAGTGATGATTTTGTCTCATCCATTCTGAAGTTTGAAGGATGGCTATCCTTACACATCAAGAAAACTAGATTAATATTGCCAGCAGAGACCACTAAATTCTTAAAATTATTGGCTAAAAGAATAATGTTAAATGGTAGAAATTACACTTCAGAATATGAACAACAAAAAGAGGAAAGCTGCACTTATTACAAATATCCTTATATCAAACTGTTTCAATTAAATAAAGCTGGAAAGGAAATCTGAAATTTCATTATAAATAAATTCTTCAATTTCATTATAAAATCCCTTTTTTCTAAAATTGATCCCCACCCACAGTTCTCTTTACACTAGTGAAGAAGAAAAGTTAAATTTATACTGTCAGAGAACGTTGAAAATATACGTCTACCATTTTTACACAAAATAAACCACTTTCAGTGGTTGTTTTCTGCTTAACATCCTCTGTTTATATACAGACATCTAATATTAATTTTATATTTGTTTAATTTTTCTTGGATCATTGTCTTATATTATCCAGTACAACCCAATTCTGGTTTCCCTTTCTGGATAATAATAATGATTAATGGTCCTCTATTCAGCATTTCTCTCTTCAAATATTCTATTGAAAGCTGAAGTCTTTTATATGTTCTTATTTTCTATGCTAATTATTTTTTTGCACACTGAATTTCTTTGTAAGGAAGGATATTTTATGGCTTTTGTGTAGGAATAAAAGGAATAACACCCATAAAAAATGTTACACTGAATACTTCTTCTAATTTGCTAACTTCAGTAATATTCCTAGAGGTTTTTGTTTCTTTTTTTTGTTTTTCTCTGATTCTTTTATAATTAAATTAAACTTCTCACTGGGAAATAATATAAAAGGTTTACTTTTTTAGCACACATTAAAATTCTCCATCAAGTCAACCTCTCTTTACTCCTTTTTCTGCTATTCTTTATCTTCTCAATATCTCACACATCAAATAACATTAGGTATAAGAATTATTTATGTAAATAATTGATTTATGTAAATTTTTAAAGGATAAATATCAAAAGAAATAAAAAGCATTTTAGCTGGGATAACAAAGTTTGATCAGGAAAAAATAAGGGCTGGAAATCAGAATTTTGAGTGATCGTCAAAGCTTTTCAACGTCAGCATCAGGGACAAAATCACTTAATGGTACTGAGATAGGATCAAGCTAAATATCATGTAAATTATGTGATGTTTTTCTCTGTAACAGTGGCAGGATGCAATTCATTATCTATAACATCTTATAACGGTAACACAGAGACACATAGTGCAAGGATAATTCAATGAAAATGTGATAATGAAGCCTTCACCCCCAGTCACAGCACAGTGAATTAATTAAATTTTTAAAAAAATCTATAGGTTGTTTATTTAACTGTTTTTTGTTGTTGTTGTTGTTTTTTTAATCTAGGTGTAACTGTTAATACTTATTCTTGCTTGGATCCTGGCATACCAGTGCATGGACGTCGTTATGGACATGACTTCTCTATAGGTTCCACTGTCTCATTTAGTTGTGATCCAGGTTATAGGCTGAGTCATGAGGAGCCTTTGCTATGTGAAAAAAATCACTGGTGGAGTCACCCACTCCCAACTTGTGATGGTAAGGATGAATGGATAAAATACAGAGTACCTTAAAATATACACATTTTGCCAAACTATTATTAGTCAAAATGTGTTAAATGTTGGAGCTTGTAAAACCTCTATTTTTAGGAAAAAAAGAATAGTTAGAGGAAATAAATGTTATATACCTCTGTGTGATGAGATATTGAGTAATAAAAGCAGAGAATAATATGTAATTCTTTAAATCAGCAGATTATTTAAGATATGTCTATCTGAATATATGTTACTGTGAGCTAACTGATTGCCAATTAGCTCAAGGCATGCAAGGTTAATGTATATCTGCTTGTAAAGCACTTACTACAGGTTAGAAATATTTGTGTTTGAGTATCCATCTATGGACACAGGTGTGCTGACATAGGAAACATGAAATGCGATTTATTTAAACCTGACTCAAATACTGCATTTTCTCCCGTTTCATGTTGATCACTGTGTGTCTAGCTTGTTAACAGAACTTGACACCGTTCAATCACTGTAGGAATTGATTAGGGTCACATTATACCTGATGATTAAGCATATAATTGTTAAACCAGACAAAAATGGTATCGAGTAGCATGTCATACATTTTGGAGTCTCCACCATATCATTAAAAAGTCTGCTTGAAAACTTATCTAATAGTTTCAGTCATCTCTTGTTACCTGAATTGTTCATTTTAATCCATTTTCCCAGTTAGGTTGATAACAATTATATTTAATATTAAGAAAGTATATTGTAATGTTTATTAAGTTGTGTATTTGAGATGTTTTCCTCTCAAAATATTTTTTTCCTTTAGGCATGGTACATGCTTTTCTGATGATAAAAATGTTATCGAGAATAACATACCCACTTAATTCTAGAGTAGTATTTAACAATAAAAATCTACTGAACTTTCATGAGCTACATAATGCACATGATGATAGTATATTTTTCTAAAACAGTTCTTAGTGTCTCAGGACACTCAGTTAGAAAGAAAAAGCTGAATTTGAATGAAGACTAACAAAAAAGATCACTGAATCATGTGTGATTTGCCATATGGAAATATATTTATTTTCACTGTATTTCTTTCTTTAAAAAATGGTGGGGTTTTCTTGGCCTTCAGCTTATTTAGTTAGCAAATCCTTTGGTTTTTATATTTCAATAGGTTGAACATGTCAGTATATGATGATACTCAAAATTTGTGGTGGTAGAAAGGGGCATGAATAATCACTTTCCTGAAAAAGGCACTCTGTAGTTTAGCAAGCCCATTTCCTAAAGGATTCTGCTTCTCAGTCAGGTTCTTGGAATGAAGAATTGCAGGGTTCCCACAGCTCACTGTCAAGGGGACTATATTTTGCTGAATAGGCCATAAACATGAGATGTGTTTTCTTATGGTGATAAACACTAGATGGTAACCATCTAAAACAAAGAGTATTAACACACTCCCTATGAATACTGTGCTCTGCTGTGAAATAAACTTACATATTGTGATAAATTTCTTCCTCAAGATGCTGAACTAGCATGCAATTCATTAAGTAAATGAAATTTATTTTTTTTCTCCAGAGTATATTGCTAAATGGCAATTGTCCAATGAATAAATGTGGTCTAAAGGCAGGATTGAGTACATTTATTCTAGTAAATTTAATCAATTAATGGTTGAACTAATTTTAATTTCATTGCTGAATTTCTTCTCTGGTGGAATGTTTTAAAATAAGATCCAAAGTCCTTGCACCCCCAGGGAAAAAAGGGCATTTGCTAAATGGGCTGTTCTTTGCATAAACTGCGAGTATGGATTTGTATTAATCGTGCCACTAATAAACACATTGGCCACTGTTCCTGCTCATTCAATATATTACTCTGACAGTTTCTGAAGACCAGAGTTCTTTCTTGATTGTTCTTTTTGATAATTGCATCTCTTTTTGATAATTGCATCATGTAGTGATGTGCAGACAGACCATGATAATTGTGCAGACAGATCATGACAACTTGTGAGTGTAAGTGTTTTGGAGGAGGAGAAGGCTGTAGAAAAGGAAAAAATTTAGACTTCTTAGAACCAGTTCTTCATCAAAGCAGAAGATCATGTTGACTGCAGTTCTATTCTTTGAAGGAGTGTAAACTAATTTTTTTGTGAGGTGTTTGGATGTTACACAGATAAGCATCACAAAAAGCTTATCAGGGAAGTCACACTTCATTATCTACAGGAACATTTAGACAATACTGAGAATGATGGTTTAAAAATGAACAAGCAAACTGTTTCCTTCCCTAAAGACTGGCCTGAGGGGGTGATTATGACAGGCTGTATAATTCATTCATGTTTGAATAATTGATACGCATGAAGGATTTCATAGGTAATTTCCTTAGTTTTTATTTTTATGTGTATCTATATAGATAAGGCATGCACACTATTCCTCAGTGAGCATATGTATTCTCTCTGTGTGTGTGTGTGTGTGTGTGTGTGTATACATACATACAGAAAAACAGTTTTATGTATATGGAAGTATAGCAAAGCATTTCTGAAAAAAAAATAAAAAAATTAGAGCTCTGACCTTTGAGAATAGTAGAATTTATTTCTGCTCTTTAAAGATAAATATTTAAGGAAAATATTTTCAGATTCATAGAACAGTTATAGCTGAAAGGAACCTCAGAATGTCATCTAGTCCAAACCCATACCCCAAAAAGCGGGTCCAATCTGGATGTTAGATCAGGTTGCTCAGGATCCTACACAACTGTTTTATCTCCAAGGGGAAAGATTCCATTTCTTCTCTGAGCAACCTGTGCCATTGTTTGACCACACAATAGATATTCTTAACATCTACTGAGAACCTCCCATCTTCCAGTTACATCCATTACCTCTCATCCTTTCACTGTGGTGAAAGCTACTTGAATTTATACAGTACTTGAATTGCTTTACAGTTTTCAAGACGGCAACTCCACTATGTTAAAATAAGTTATACAACCATAAAATTAAGGCTTCTTCAAAGAATGACATGATCTTTATCAAAACATCAGCCTCTTTTCAAGAAATTAATTACTCTGCAGGCTATTATGAAGATACTGTTAATTTTTAACTTTAGTGTTGTTAAGTATGACCAATTTCTGGATAGCTGTCTTGGTAAAATACTTTTTTATTTCTTTTCAAAAGAGGTAGCACTGATCAAGGCCTAGACTTTTGCCATTTTTTTTCCTTCTTTGGTTCATGGGTAAACAAGATCAATACTACTATGTACATTTATTTATTTTGAAATATTTCATCTGAAGATGTAGTTTGGTCTATATACCATAAACATGGGACACATTACCTAGGAAAACAAACATACAAATAAATAACAATCATTTTTTTCAAATGAGAATATGTACAGGCCTCCAGAAAATAGTCATACTTGAGAGAAAATAGATGGTTTTGAGCTTTGCTTAGAAAATGTTATTTGTATTACATTTACACCATTCTGTCTAACATCTACATATGATTCACTTGGTACCTATCTATCTGGACACCCCTGAATTTCTTGACTGTAATTTTGTCCCAGTGCTTAACAAATGAGACAAAATTTTGTCTTACCATGTCCTTTCTATATGAATATCATAATAGAATTTTGCTTTTAAGCTTTGAACATATGTGAGAAAACCTATTCTACCCAATATATGAAGTATCATATTAATCCCATTAAAAATGACAGGAAAATTAATGTAAAAGTTGGATACCTAATTAAGAGTGTAAAGTGATTTTTATTCCCTTCATCACAACATGAAATTAAATGCTAATACATAATAATTCTTATTCATTATTTGAATTAAGAATAAATATTGTCATTCTACCTGATCTTCATTTACTTAAGAAAATTAATAAATAGCAAGAAAAATGTTCAAGCAAGATAGAAAATATTTAATGTTTATATTGAAAACACCTAGATGTCCAAATGAATTAGCAACTATGACTTGTGCAGTACCATGAGGAACATATCCAGGATATATGGCAGAGGTGTTATGTCATTTCTGTTAAGACATCTCTAAGCTAAGAACAATACTTTTATTAAAATACAACTCTTAAAAAACCTGCTGCAAATATTCAGTGTGGTAGATGCCAGAATTGGAAATAGATAGCATGTCTTGGTCTGGTTTAGATTTAAATAAGAAGATAAAAATACAACAGTTCACGTTGTGAGTAATCTAGGCTACACTAGTTTCTATTAGGTTAGTCTCTAGGGTAATATAACTCAAGTCCAAGGTTTCCTTCCAGAAGCTGATTATAATAATTTGATGTCCATATTGTTATTTACTTGACTACATCCCATTTTAAGACACATTACATCTGTAATTAGGGAAGACAGATGCTGAAGTTTCTTGATCTATGAAGCACAGTATATAAGATTCAAATTCTAATTCACTGTTTGAATAATTTTTATATTATATTTGTATTTCCCTTTTATTATCAAATTACACAGTAAATGAAAATCACCTTAGATTAGATTTTAAAAATTAGATTTTTAGTTGGACATTAGAGTTAATTAAGCAAATGAATGTAATGGGGCCTCTGTATACATGTGCAGCACATGCATATATATATACTTGTATTTAGATTTATATATACACAAACACATCTATGTATAAATAGGTTTATCTTCTTTTCATGCTGTGGTTCTTTCTGAACTAGCATACGTTATTAGTCTTTCTTGATGATGCTTGAAAACATTTGTAAAACTAATCATTATTACCAATCAATTATAAATGCATGTTTTCTCCTCCCATCACCGTTGAAAACAAATAGTTTTCAATTATTTGTACTTGCAGCAAGCTGACCTTACCAAAAAAAGTCATTTTTTTCTCAAGGCTTCTGTTCTTCTTATGTGTATTTTCTCTTTTTTGAGAAAATTGAGATACATCATCGTATGTTAGTTTCTGAGTTGTGGTTGGTGATCTATGGCTAGTCTCTTGAAAAATCTTTATATATCAAAATGGTTGGTGATATAATTTGAAAATGTGTAAAATGTTGTTAATTTCCCAGATATCGCCATTTTCAGTCAGGCTAAAAAGGGACAATGATAGGGCTTTTTTTTATTGTGTTGCTAGTGAACACCATATATAGAAATACATGGATGCATGTATTTTTATATATGTATATTATTTTCTCTTGCCTAACTAAAATAACAAATACATTCTCTTGAGAGTTTTCTGTCCTTGGATATGGTGAACCCCTTCTCACATCCAGTTTTCTTGATAACTTCATATTATTGCTATACCCTTCATAACTCTGAGACTGACTTGTGTTACATCAAAATAAATTAGTTTTAAATAGGTAGTAAACCTTATTCAAAGACCTTCGATGCCAGAGAACATAATTCGTGGTTGTTGAGTTTTATTTCATGGTATAAAAAGCAAAATTTAAGAGGTAACGGGCTTTTCTGTGAAGAAGCGTTAAGCTAGCTATACAGGCTAACCTCTGCAGGAAGAGGTTATACAGACTGACTTCTGCAGTAAAATATAAATATGTTAAAAATAGAAAAAAGCACATGAAAAAAATAGAAAAAAATCTGTGAACAAAAATGTCACCTTCCTTGCTTATTAGCTGCTGCCACAATCTAATGTGGAGTATCCTAGCAATATGTTTGTGTAGCACAGCTGCTGTGACAAGAAAGATGGGTAAGTACTTGCAACTGGTAATGCAGTGGTCATAGAGATGGAAAATGTATCTTACAGAAGTAGATTGAGAAATCCTGTCTCATTTAACTGAGCCAAAGTCAGAGATACTAATATGCTTTGCCACCCTTCCAAAGTGAGTCCCCAAGAGGGAAAAGAACATAATGACAGTTTAACAGAACAAATGGGTAAAAATGGGCCATGAATAAATTTAGACTAGAAATTATGAGACTATTTCTGGTATTGGAAGATTGATTTTCTGTAACTGTTTTATAGTAGCATGAAATATGGCCTGAAATGGAATGTGATAATTTTATGAATGACACAAGTCAAGTGCTTTCATTGCAACTATTCATGTATTTCAGGGATGAAGCATGGCCTGTATGTCTCCCACCGAGACACTTACAAGTAGCCTGAATAAAGGTTCTAAAATTGTTTGGGCCAAAAATTATGTTCAAACTATGTAGGGCCGTTTTATAAGTCAGGCTTCCTTGCTGTCACTCTTCCTTATGACTGATGATGTTACTGAGCAAAATGAATGCAGTTATGATAATTTACAACAAAAGAAAGTGTAAGTAATCAACCCAGCGCTGTAAGAATTTATTTCACCTAAACAACTGGCTTAGCCACTGAACTCCACTATTAAATTTTAATCTTCATTCACAGATATCCAAAACTTGCTTCTTAAGTTGTCACATCATTTCTGATCACCACAATGCTGTAGAGGTGCTTTATAATATACATCCAGGCACTTATCTGTATTTCATACAGTCACTTCTATATTTTGTTATTTTTTGTTCTCTTTATTTTTTATTCTCTTTATGTTTTGTTATTTTGTTTCTCACTATTCTGAAAACATAGTAATGGAGGGAAAAAAAATTAGGCATGTCTTGATTCAGCTTCTCTGCTTGCATAACAAAAAAAATTATTAATTATTGTGTTAGCAACACAGTATTCTATTTTCCACATTAGAACAGCAAGCTAGTGCTTCAGTTATTTGCTTATGTATTCGTTCTACTTTTAGTCTGTCCTAGCCTCCATCTCTGTGTAATCAGATAAAGTGAAAGAAAGGATCCTTGTAGAATCTGGAAAAATGTGTGGAGTTTATCTTTTGCTTTTTTTTTTCCCCCATGTGTTTCTGTTTTCCTTTACACTCTGAAAAAGAGTCAGATACTAGTAGTGATATTATATGCTTGGGCTGTTTGCCATCTTATCAGTACCAGTGCATATTTTATATTTCAGATCTGTCAACCTGGCTTTGTTTTGAAAAATGCTGGTCCCTTGATGCCTTTTTTTGCCATCTGCTAACCTTCATAGAATTACACTGAGTGCCTGATGGCATGCCATAGATGTTTTGTCACCATTTGCATTCCTGAAAGGTTTTCCAAACACCCACTCTAAAATACATTATTTGTTTGGGCTGTTTCCCATGATTATAAAAACTGATTGCATCTTCTTATTTAATAGGGCTGGTGTGCATTTTCTTATTTAATAGGCTGTATGGACAAAGTAGGTAGTTACCATCAGAAGCTCCAATAACACTGTCATAGCCCTGATTCTGTTTTACTAATGTCTAAATACAACAAGATCAGGTGATAAGTGGACAGCAGTTACCTCCATTGTCTTTTCATCAGAGAAGTGAGGAGGAAAATTAGTATGGCGGGAGGTTATTCCCCTGTGACAACAATTATGAGATTGGGCAGTTGTGGTCCTAGAATGTCCTATTTCAGCCTATGGAACTGCATCTGCAAATTTCCAACTTACAACTGGGCCAAAAAGGCTAGAAAGTTGGCAAGAGAAATAGCACACACAAAGAAATCATGAGGCTACCCAGACAAAGATACATGTTTAAAACAGAAACGTGGTTAGAACAATCGAACAAATTTAGCTAGGCAAAATAGGGTGATCTTCATCCTAGGATATAGAATGAAGTTCCATATCTGCTTTATAAGAAAACTGTAATTAAATGTATACTTCTTTTTATTCAGTGCCCTAAAGATAGTGATGGCATGCAATGCAGTAACCTCATTATGAAAAATTATTGACCTTTATGAAAACATTCCACAGTGCTACTGAAATGTCTGAAAAATGCACGTATTTCCTTGAGACAAATGTCTGCTTAGGTACAGGATAAGACAGAAGGTACATTCTGGATATTCTCTCGATTCACTGTATGATTTGTCCTCAAATCAGTTTTGAATGTACTTCTACAAGCAGAAAATCATGACTGGTCAACATATTCATTCTCAAATAAATATCGTTAATAGCAAAAGCAAAGATAGGTATAACTTTATTATTTACCCCATCAATGTGTAGCAGAAATTGTTGTAAGTAGAATAAATATCAAGATATAATAGAATAAATGGATGTTGTAACAAGTTACTCACAACACCTTTCTCCTGAAGAAGTATGAAGATGTTTGAGCACTGTTCATATATTGAAAGGCCAAACTTCTCCCACCTTTATGATCCATACTGTTGAGTGCTACCTTGGTAGCTGCTGCTGACGTTACAGGAGGAGTAGGAGCAGGTTAAACCAGCTAGTGCAGGTGGGGCAGCCTCTCTCAGAAAGAGGTATTGCTCCTCCAGCCTGTGACAGGCTCCTTCCCTCACCCTCACTGGTGTGGCAGCAGGCTGGGAAGCACAGACGCGAGCGATGGGTGAGCAACGGCTTATACAACAAGGGGAAGAGGGATTGATATCTGTATCGATTGGAACTGCAGACAGGTCACTGCCATTTACTTATCTCCTAAACTGCCTTTCAACAGCTTTAGCATCTGCTAAAGAGAAAAACTTATTGTTAAAAATAGGAATGCTGAATACTGGCTTAGGTTAAGGTGCAGGCTCAGAGAAACTATGGTTGATACCAATAAACATTCGGAAAGGACACTGGTTGAGGGCTTGATTACTTAAGGCTGAAAAGGGAGAGTTTGTGTTAATTAATTTGGAAGAGCTGCTCATATTAAGAACTGCAATCAACTTTCTTAAACCAGTCTATATTATTTGACTTAAATCGGTGCAGTAACATAGTTTACTGTTTTTTTTGTATCCTGGAACATGTCTACAAAATAATTTTGGTAATGCATATAATTAGGTTAAGAAAAATAAAAGGACTGGATGTTTTTAATCTTGAAGAAAAAAAAAGTAGAAATACTCATTTGTTTTATAATGTATGCCCTTCTGAGACAATCTATATTCAGAGAACTATGATGTAATAACTTTGTTTGGTACTGAGTTTTAATCACTGTTATTGATAAAAGATAATTCTAAGGTATAAGAGCCTCTTCACTACTAAAAATTACTCAATTAATTTAGTATTTCAAAAGCTCTGGAGTTGAAAATTCACCATTAAAATGTAATGGTGAATTGTGAAGATATTTATGCCAGTGTTGTAAGATTTTATTTTTGTATTTTGTATTAATTCAAGCTATAATTTAATTTTTATATTGCTCAATTACTGATTACTTTTACAAAGTCACTATTAATACTATAGAAAGACTTATATTGGCAATTGTCATTATGACTTGCATTATAGATATAGATGCATATCCAATAATTAGATACAAGAAAGGATGTCATGCTTCTCTGCAATAATATTTTCAGTCAGTAACTCTTCAATAGTGAGATCCACTCTGCCATTTTAACTCTCCAGCCTTAGCTTCTGGCTAAAGCGATATTGTTTGGCTCCATATCTTCTT
>NW_008824542.1:3921814-3928396 GCF_000699105.1 Pygoscelis adeliae
AAACAGCTAAGGAAACTCGCCTTTCATTTTCTTAGTACCTATTATCATTGATTACATTTATTTTCATATTGTGTAAAAATGGGCTGTAGTTATATGTGGAATTGCTGAATCATTTGACCAATTATTTTTAAGTCAGTTTAAAGCCAGAAGTTTTTAAAAAAATGTTTTCTTATATTTTCTCTCCTTTATAAGTTTTATATTAATTATTTTATTTTTTTTTTTGTTATTTCTAGCTTTATGTGGTGGAGATGTTAGAGGACCTAGTGGAACAATTTTATCCCCTGGTTATCCTGATCTATATCCAAATTCACTGAATTGTACATGGACTGTGGATGTTACCCATGGAAAAGGTAAATAAATCCTTTTCTTTTTTTCCACCTATTTTTTTTAATATATAAGTCCAGTATTCTTTGCTACACATGTACATCTAGGTTAGCAGCAATGAACTAGGAATTGTGTTGTTGTCTTTTGTTTTTGTTGATTTTTATTGTAGTAATCCCTAGAATTCCAGATGTGGACTAGACCCTAATGCTTTCCACAGAACAGAAAGTCCCTAAAAGTTTATAGTCCAAGTAACAGATAGTTGGATGTGTGCACATTAATTTGTACAGGTGAAAGAGCATGAATGCTTTTTCTGTGTTGAGGAGGAAATGCCTTATCTTAGAGAGAGATTAGCTGGAAGTAGTCATTGATATTTAGACTTGGTATCAACAGAAGAATCTGAAGTGAAGACTTAAGTGAAGATGTTATTCATATTATAGCATAAAAAAAGGAATGAAGTTAATGAGACAGGAGTTGTTTAAAAGATTGCTCATTATGTTAAAGTTTACATTATGACTAGCTGTCGACAAGGAAACGTCAGAAAGAAAAGTCTTATTATTTTTAGGAAAAGAAACTGTTTCAGCTTACCGAGACACATTTTCAGGGTGGCAGCATATAAATGGCTGTTTAATATGCATTTATGGATTGAATAAATAATATAGTTTAGCAATAAATGTCGAGGGAAAAAATAATAAATAATGAAACCCAATAAGAGAACACTTAGAGAGGTAAGAAAGAAGTCTATAATGACTGATCACAGAAGCCGAGGGAGAGGAGACTTTTAAGAAAAGGATGGTTCCTTGTTGAAGGCAGATTTCAGGGAAAAGATGTAATACTGGTTTTAACTTTTCTCTGAGAAATGATCTTAGTAAGAGTTATTTCAAAGAAATATGAGACACACGGGAGAGGTTAGAAAATCTTTAGGACACAAATGGAAATTGGGAATTCCAGGTAAGAAAATTTCCTTGAAATAGTGTGTCCTACTTGCTTTCAGGTGAAAGGTTTTGGGACTAGATGAGAAGAGATGGGTCAAACTTCTATATTTTTGTTAGTACTTTTTTTTAAATATGGGAGTGACTGCATAGTACTTTTGTACAATGAATGGAAAGAGCTAGAGAAGCATAAGAATTTAACGTTAAGGGAAGGAGACAACTAGAGATAGGTGTTATAAGAGAGATTGAATATAAATAGGGTGAGGTGATAAGAACACAAAAAGGAGAATTACATCTGTAACACTGGAAAGAATACAGAAAAAGGAACAAAAGGGAAAAGAAGGAAGTCAAGTTCCATTCTGAATTTCATCAATTTTCTCTGTGAGGGCATGAAAAATGTCAGAAAGTATACTGATGATGTATTTCTCTAAGAAAGAGTTATTGATAACATAAAAATAAGACTTCCCTCACAGAGAATTGTGCTGATCTGTGATCCCCTTGTTCTATTTTGTACAAATAGTACGATAGTTCCTCATCAAGATGTTAAATCATTCTGACTGGATGTCCCATTTAAAACTCCTTAAAATGTTAAAGTGGCAAAGTGTATCTCTCAAAATTATTGCTCCAGCTATTCCACAGTCTCTTTTGACCACCAAATGATGCCATTGTGTCAATTTAATTTGCTTGTAAGTACCCACAGTGAAAAAGCATTCTGAAATTACTGAGCCTACATCGGATGCTACATTTGCCCTTGTTACCTCTAGGTATGATACATGGCTTTTAGAGTTGCAGGAAAATAGGGTACTGTGGATCTTTTGCAAAGGAGAAAGGATGTGGGAAGAATATAACTGTTCTGGATAAGCAAGAAAGACTGATAGTGTAAGAAAACGGTTAGCCCTGTAGTCATTTAGTTTGCACCCTATCTGAAAAGCCATTGGATAACCAGCCCAAGCTTTATAATCTGGGCATTGAAGAGAAGTAGCAGAGATGGATAAGAGTTTAGCTTCATGGAGTAATACATAACTGAAAATTATGTAAACTCTACAGTAAACATGAGCCCCGATTAAGCCATATTTTTCAGGATTCTTGAAAGACATTTTATTAACACTTCCATTTTTCTTAAATTAAAAATGGCATTATGGAGGAAAGTCCTTGGAAAAAAATTTTTTTTTTTAGAAAATTAAGTAAGTTTTTTGTGATTTATCTTTTTTCTTGAACCCTCAGCTAAAGAAGTATTTAAAAGTTGGGTTAAATAAAAGCTGAAATTCTCAATGTGATTACATTTTATGTGAGGCTATAGAAAAAAACACTATATATAATGAAACTCCTGAGAAAACAAATATACAAAAATAATACGTACAAAAAAAAGAGTAATAGTATAAACATACAAATTTATAAGCACATATACACTGATACTTATACACACACACACACACATATATCAATACAAGCACATTCTTGTTTGTGTCAATAAATTTTATATTATCTTATGGAAATGTTATTAAGGAAAAACATATTATTAAATATAAATGCTATGTTGTAATTTGACTTGGGCATTTTGATTCATGCTGCTCAAAGATCTGCTGGAAACAATTGAAGAGTGAGGATTTTTTGTGAGTAGGAAATAGGAAATATTGTATGAACTTCTCATATTTTGTTCTTGTTGGCAAAAAAATATTAATACTTCAAGTTTTTCCTGTAGTACTGTATGAGGAAGATGATAGCTCTCCTTTTATGACAATAAGTTGCAGGCTTACTTAATTTAATTTTAAACTTCTAACAGTAAAGTTCTATGTCTGAGTAAGCTAGTCCATTAGGCCAGTTCTGTATTTAACGGACAAACGAATATATCTTCAGGATATGAGTCATCTCACCCTGAAAAAGTATCTAAAGTAGATGGAATGAACCATCTTCTGAAGGTGTCTATTTATCTCTATCATTTAATGTCCAGGGTGTTTATATATAGTCCCCAGATAAATTGTCTAAGGGGAGACTGAGTGACTAAGTTTTAGATAGTTACTATTTGGGAAAATTAATCCCATGCACATAAATATGTTATTTTAAAGTAAGGGAGAAAAACTTTGTTCTGGAACTCTCATTTTCTGCTTTATTTCATGTCTAATATAATTCCAGCTTAAGAATCTCAAGGAGTATCTTTTACTGGCCATTAACTAGTGATATGATTTTTAAAAAATAATTAATGTTTTCTTTAGCCTTTTTTTTTTTTTTTTGACAAAATTTATTACTTTAATGTCAGACTGCTAAGAAAATGTGTATAACTTGAAGCTCCATAATGCTGTGGCATACTTATTTAAACACACATCTTTATGTTGCAACTTCATGCTGCTATTATGTAATAGCAGGCAATTAAATGCATATGTTTAGTTAAGAATTGTATTTTACATCTGGATATGTTGCATTGCTAAGAAAAAAGAATTTCTGTGTTTGTGTATACTGTCTTAAATAACATAATCTGCAATATAAATATTTATATTTTAATTTTACTGTTCAAATGTATCTAAATTTCTAGACTTCTGGTATGATTTTTCATTTTTGTTCATGTGGACCAGCATTACGGTTCTTGAATGTCCATTAAAACTTGACATATTTTTTATTTTTTTTTTAGATTTGTTAACTATGGAATGGAACATGTACTTTAAACATAGTTAATATGTCTAGTAATTGGTATTATTTATGAAGAGGAAAGGAAGCATCGATCATGACAATAATTATTGTATTTTGTCTGTGGTTAGCATCCAATTCAATTTATGGTGAAGTGAAATTTGTGGAGTATCAATGGTGTATTTTAAACCATTTACTAATAGAATAATTAATTTACCCATCCCCCAACAGTCTGGATTGTAATATTGAGAAATGACACTAGAGTGGTATGTCTTCCTGTCTTCATTTCAGATTTTAAATATTCCCCTTATAAAGAAAGGGGCATGTAAGGCAGAATGAGAAGGAAGCTACCTGAACATATCTTTGAAAATTCTTCTCTGGAGAAGACACAATCTGTCACACAACATATATTAATGTGATTAGAATATTTTCTGAAGAAAACTAAATTGTGCAGCTACTGCTGGGATATACCTTGGGGTTTTGCTTAGAAATGTCATGGCAATCTGGAAAATTGATTGAAACATTCCCTTGACTTAAACCTTGAATTTGGTGTTTGAACAATACTCAGTGAAGCTCAGATGTGATTCACAGGAATTCCATTATTTTGGGTTATTACCATAAAATTTTCTCTGGCATTTCTGATTTTGTTGTTGCAGTATTCATGCATGCATAACAAGGGCCAAAATTATTTCGGAGTCCAGTAAATACAGCAAACATGGCCTGAATTTCAGCCTCATTCTGTATATATCACATTTTTATCTTAAGAGCTCCCTTTTCATGTCAGATCACCACTGTCTCCTATGTAAAACTATGATAAAAAAATTAAACCATTTAAGAGTCTATCAGTCCCAAAGCTAAATTTATATGCATCAAAAGATATGTTACCTAACCCTGATTTCAAAATTCAATGTGTGATTTTTGCCAATTTATTGTACACAGTCTAGGAGAATAAATAGGCTGCTCAAAACAGATGAATGGCTTTGCTCATGTAATTATTAAATTAAGAATTTTTAAAATCCAAAATAGATTCCTTGGATTATCTAGCTTTATCCTATGAATAAAACACAACCCCATCCTGTAATTTCTATATCAGTGCTACTAAGTAAGGGTGTGTTTATCTGGATCTGCAAGTTACAGCAAGTCGGGAGGGTGGGGTGTGTGGAGCTATAAGAAAAGGAGATGTCTACTTGAAAAGGCTGAATAGTTCTCCAGTCTCTTTAAAGGGAAGCACAATCTAGTGATCTCTAAGATCCAAGGGATTTCTCTTGTTGCTCCCATTTGTATGTCCAGCTGATGGCAAGACTAAGCATGTATTCCGAAGATGCCAATATGTACATACACATATACGGTTGGTCACACAGACTAACATGGACAGAGACAAGTGTCTTTACTGGCACACACAGAAACACCAACAGCACTGAAACAGACATGAACACCACAGGCAGCCAAATCCTATTTCTCTGGTTTTGCTGATGGGAACGGGAGTTTGCTAGGAGTGACACAGACTCACACACGCACATGCACGTGCTCCCATAACCTTCCAGGTCCTGGCCCAGGAGTTGGTCCCCAGATCCCACTCCCTCCAGGTGCTGCCCCCCCTGTGACCAATGGCCCTTTTTCCAGTTGTTTGCCTCTGACCTCCTCCTGCTCACCAGGCAGTCCATACTAATGTTCACTAATGGTCACACATGTGCTCACACTCTGGACAGAGGACACACACACTAAATAGTCAGGAACAGAGTTTAAAAAGAATGGAGGACAGGCTGTGGTGGTTAGGTGCAGGGATTAGTAAGAGAGGCTTAATCCTCTCCATTTTCCCACACTTTTTTCTCCCTTATCCACCATGATCCCTCCCCTTACCTGCCTCTAGCCCTAAACATCCCACAAAAAGTTTTGTACTCTCCAAATACCATTTAAGAATCTTATATTAAGTTTTACATAGTGTCACAAATTCCCTCAAATACTCCACAGTAAATTTCTAATTTCCATGAGACCCCACGTAATCTTCATTCCCCCATTCTAATCAGTTTACTAAGCGCTGGTTGAACTGCTACAATATTACAGTGATACACTCAATGGCCCATCAGTCAGAAACTTAAGAGTTCTGGTCTTTGTTAGTGTCTCCACTAAATCCTACTCATTAAAGCTTGTGTATGTGTGTATATGATTTATTACTTCCCTCATTTCTTGTCTTTGCTTTCTATACTGAAAGGTCCCTGACTAGCTATCCTCATAAACCAGGTGTCCTTACATTCCAGATACCCTTACAAGCTGTATTTACTAGGTGTGATTGAGTTGCATTCACATAAATGTCTAATGCCATTTGAGACAACCTCAGGGATCCAATGTGTTGTAAAAAAAACTACAGGAGAATTGTACTGAGAGCTTCTAAAGCTGTGCGTGAAGTCTAGAAAACATAACTTCCTACACCTAAAGGGGTGTCTTGGGTCTGGCTGAGATGGAGTTAACTTTCCCCATAGCAGCCTTCATAGTGCTGTGCTTTGTATTGGTAGCTGGAAAGGCGTTGATAACACACCAATGTTTTGGCTACTGCTGAGCAGTGCTTGCACAGCATTTCCCCCCTCACCAGTAGGCTGGGGGTTGGCAAGATCTTGGGAGGGGACATAGCCAGGACAGCTGACCCAAACTGACCAAAAGGATATTCCATACCATACGACATCTGCTCAGCAAGATAAGAGAAAGGAGG
>NW_008824542.1:3928831-3933702 GCF_000699105.1 Pygoscelis adeliae
GGGAGTTTGGGGGGGGGGGGGGGAATGGGGAAGTAGAAAGGGGAAGTATTTGTTTGCTTTTTGATTAAATTGTATCTATTATTAAAATCTGTTGTCCATAAGAGTACCCAAAGATCATTAATCTTCATATACTACGTTAATCTTCAGTCACATGAATGGATCTTCCTAAGCATTACATCATTAGATATATTTTACAGAGCCTGAATTATTGGTTTATAACTTTTATGATAAAACTGAAAATGCTATTACACTAGAGGTCTCAATAATCACCTAAGCTAACTAATGTCTCCTCCTGTTTCTTGTTCTTGACTTTTCTGTGCATTCTGCCCAAAGATCATGGTTAGTTACATGGTTAGTTAGCTCTTAGTTACAGAGGTGCAGAAAAAGTAATTTAATTGTCTGTCTTGACCTTTTGAGTCTTTTTATTGCTATTGTGTTCCAGGATATATCTTCCTTTCTAGATGTGTGATTTGTATCTGATGGTTTGCAAAATACCGTAACTGTTGACATATGCCACACCTTATTAAGAGACCTCCCTTTTTGGGGGAGGAAGTGCTGCTGTTACTGTATATGCCATGAGAATACAATGTCATATATTTTATAACCTTTCCTTTCACTGCTGCTATTCAAGGATACTGGTGACTGTAAGAAATAAGGTTTACCTTTCCCATTCTGCCATAAACAGTATGTAATTTTGAACATACATAGTGCATCATTGAATTTTGCATAAAAATGCAAGCATATGTCTTTGAGTTCTATAAATCAAGCATCCATATTTTGCAGCTAAAGACAAAAGTGAAAGGTAGTGTCAAAGTCAAAAGACCTGCTGCAAAGATATTTTGATATTAAAATCAGGAAAGACACTAATTTTTAGAAAAATTGGATTATCTTCATTTTCTGAACCACAATTCATAATGAAATGCATGAATCTAATCCTTGGCTTAATTACGTTGATGTTCACAGTGTGATATGTAAATCTAATTTTGTTTTTTCTAATAGGAGTGCAGTTCACCTTCTACAGCTTTCATTTGGAGGATCATCATGACTACTTACTAATAACAGAGAATGGCAGTTTCACACAGCCATTAGCACGTCTGACTGGCTCAGAGCTTCCTTCACCAATCAATGCTGGTCTCTATGGAAATTTCAGGGCTCAATTGCGCTTTATTTCAGATTTTTCGATATCATATGAAGGATTTAATATTTCTTTCTCTGGTAAGAAAATACCTGTAATACCTGGCTCCTGAAAAAGATTTTTTTTCAGTATTTTATGTAAAAAGAAAAAAAAAGTTTAAAATTGAAGTGATTTTGATGAATACATATACTGAATCATAAAATTATATAAGTTGTTTCCTAAGCACAACAATTTCAAAGCAAGCAAGCCTCTGTGCCTCTGTAGAGACATTTCTGCTACATCATAAATAAGATGGCAGTTAACTGTAAGACACATTATCAAGCGAGGGGAGGAAACAGAACTAGTCCAATTTCAGTCAGTGAAATTCCAGATGAGCCCAAGTGTCAATTATTTAGGCTTTTATGCTGTGTCATTGTTTTCATTTGTTTTATGTACCTGGGACATTTATGGCTTTTACAAGAGTGATAAAGCATGTTGTGTTATGCATCTTAAAAACATTGTGAATGTATTCATTAGTCTTACATTTTAATGTAATATAATTGCCAATTTAACATTCACGCATTCATTTTGTTTTTAAATCTGAAATCTGTACTGATAGGTGAAAATACACAAATTACTAGACTGCAAGATTACAAATATGAGTGATAGAAAACGTGTTGTTGTCACTTGTACAAGCTGACTTGCTCTCTTGTTTTCAGAGTATAATCTTGAACCTTGTGAAGATCCTGGGATCCCACAATTTGGTAACAGAATAGGATTTAATTTTGGAGTGGGAGATATTCTGACATTCTCCTGTTCATCTGGATATCGTTTAGAAGGAGCTTCAGAGATTATTTGTCTTGGTGGTGGCCGACGAGTATGGAGTGCACCTCTTCCAAGGTGTGTGGGTACGTGGTCAGCTGCTTTCATTTGCTTGTATGTGTAGTCATTGTCCATGGATTTGCAGATTTACAGCATGGAAAAGCATGGTAATACACCTCTTACTTTTCAATATACTCTCATGTTCTCCATATCTCCTTAGTCAAATTTATTTAATCTTTTCTAAATATATTTAGTATTAGAACTACCAGTGGACTTCATAGTCTATACTTTAAAGCATTTTAAATTGAGGCCACAATGCTTACTCTTCTTATTTTGATTAATAGATTAGGAAAACTGGGTATAAATTTAAAGCAGCATTTGCCAGTTCAGATGCCTAATAATTGACTCTTTTTTGTCAATGCAAGTTTCCAAATGATACCTGTATTACAAAATTGTGTAAATGTAGTTAGAGCACTTAGACCAGATTTGTTTCATAAAAATAGGTCCATGTATAGGAGTGTAGTCAATGTGGGCTTCCTATGTAAGTTAGAGTAGAGAACCATATCCTCAGAATATCCTCAGAACAGTTGTTCTGGTTTTAAAATGATAGCTAAGGTAACTGAGCAGAAACACTTTCTTATGGTTTCTAACACTGTCCACTCACTGTAGAGGTAGTCTACATATGTAGCTTTGACTAGAAATTTAACTTTTAATGGCTAATGTTGTCTGAACTGAATTCTTCCTAAATGTCTTGATTTTCAGTTCTGTTGAGAACTGTTAAAACAACAAAATCTCTAAAAAGTAGGATAGTTACTTGTCTATATTTTTTTATTTATTTAAGAGTATATGCTATATGGAAAGGTTTATATACGAAAATATCTGTATTAATGTGCATTGAAATCTTTTATTTTTTCATACTAAACTGGATGATAGTAAAACATAAGTTTCTTTCAGAATCTGATTGTATAATAACTATTGATTGATTGTGCTTGCTCTTATCCTGTGTTAGCTACCGTATCACAATTTTCATGTCCAAACTATCCCTATGCTTACCTTGGTATAACAAAAGTTCTGAACTTGGCATATGCATAAGTGACATTTACGTATCTATGTACAGAAGAGATGGTTTAGAAGCTCAGTTAGTGTAGTGCATGAATAAAAGTTATTTTGTGTTGGGGTTGATGAATTTTTAACCATGAGAATAATAATGAATGCATGCACAGTTGTGAAGACAGGTTAAATTTTAGTAATAAATTTCTGGAATCGTTAGTATACTGAAAATGAATTGGTAAATTATCAGTAAAGAAGAACTTGCGCCGAAGCATAAATGAAAAAAATTGCTATTTAGTTTTCATGACATAGAAAATAATGTTTATGTCTGTGTGTTTGCGGGGGAAAAAAAAAAGAGACAAGCTGGAACTCAAGGAGTAAATTATTTTCCAGTCAACATATTTTCTCCTTATCTTTGAAAATGAAAGATAATCTCCGCTAGAATGACTTAATCGGCCATTTCCCCCCTATAAATATTAAGCCTTTGTCAATTTTGTGCTTAATTTATATGCCATAATAATGAAATTCAAACAACTGGAGAATGGACATTCCTGTTGACCACTTCTATTGGATTCAGAAGTTTACATATTGGTACTGTTGCTCATGTTTGTCATTTTCTGCCAAAGTGATTAATGACCTTTAATGCTTCTGATATCATATACACTTTCACATACACACAACCTCAATTGGGAACCGACCACTGTTCATAGTATTTGTGTTCATCTTGTCAATACAAGAATACAATACAAGACACAGATAAACTGGAACAAGTTTGGTGGCAGGCCACCACGATGGTTGGAAGCTGGAGCACTGATCCAGTGGCGAAAGGTGAGAGAAGCACAACCTGAAGAAGAGACAGCTTCACGAGAACCTAATAGCAGTTCTCAATAGCTGTGAGGAAATAATTAAGAAGGTAGAGCAAGGTTCTTTACAGTAGTTTATGACAGAAAGATGAAAGGAAAAGGCATAAATTGAAATAAGAGAGTTTTAGACTGGAAAGAAGTGAAACCTTTTCACAAAGAAAATGTTGAATAGTGGAACATATTGCCCAAAGAGGTTGTGCAGTTTTCATCCTTGGAGGTTTTCAAGATCCAACTGGTTAAAGCCCTGAGCAACCTGGTCTGACGTCAGGGTTGAACCTTCTTTGAGCAGGAGGCTGGACTAAAGACCTCCTAAGGTCCCTTGCAACTTGAATTTACCTGTGTTCTTGATCCTATATCTTCTTGATAGGTATAGTTGAATCCTGTGGGTCATGATATTTCTTCTGTTGTCTTAGTAAATGTTCATAACAAACACCTGTGCATTGTTACGTATCTTAGCTCTCTACTTTCACCTGTGTCTTGGTCCTTTGATAGTACAAGTGTTATAATTTTTAACTCATTCTGTGGTCTCTTCATATGTAAACCATTTTGTTTTGTTTAAAACAAAACCTTGTGGATATAGAATCATAGAATCATAGAATAGTTTGGATTGGAAGGGATCTCTAAAGGTCATCTAGTCCAACCCCCCTGCCGTGGGCAGGGACATCTTCAACTAGACCAGGTTGCTCAGAGCTCCCTCCAACCTGACCTTGAATGTTTCCAGGGATGGGGCATCCACCATCTCTCTGGGCAACCTGTGCCAGCGTTTCACCACCCTCAGCATAAAAAAATTCTTCCTTATATCTAGTCTAAATCTACCCCCCTTTAGTTTAAAGCCATTCCCCCTTCTCCTGATGCAACAGGTCCTGCTAAAAAGGTTGCCGCCATCTTTTTTAAAGCCCCCTTGAAGTACTGAAAGGCTGCAATAAGGTCTCCCCAAAGCCTTCTCTTCTCTAGGCTGAACAACCCCAACTCTCTCAGCCTTTCTTCATAGGAGAGGTGTTCTATCCCCCTGACCATTTTTG
>NW_008824542.1:3934158-3965643 GCF_000699105.1 Pygoscelis adeliae
TGGAAAGCTGCCTGGCGGAAAAGGACCTGGGGGTGTTGGTCGACAGCCGGCTGAACATGAGCCGGCAGTGTGCCCAGGCGGCTAAGAAGGCCAACGGCATCCTGGCCTGTATCAGAAATAGTGTGGCCAGCAGGAGCAGGGAAGTGATAGTGCCCCTGTACTCAGCACTGGTGCGGCCGCACCTCGAATACTGTGTTCAGTTTTGGGCCCCTCACTACAAGAAGGATGTTGAGATGTTGGAACGTGTCCAGAGAAGGGCAACGAGGCTGGTGAGGGGTCTGGAGAACAAGCCTTATGAGGAGCGGCTGGGGGAGCTGGGGTTGTTTAGCCTGGAGAAAAGGAGGCTGAGGGGGGACCTCATTGCTCTCTACAACTACCTGAAAGGAGGTTGTAGCGAGGTGGGTGTCGGTCTCTTCTCCCAAGTAACTGGCGAAAGGACGAGAGGAAATGGCCTCAAGTTGCGCCAGGGGAGGTTTAGATTGGATGTAAGGAAAAATTTCTTTACTGAAAGAGTAGTTAAACATTGGACCAGACTGCCCAGGGAAGTGGTTGAGTCACCATCCCTGGAAGTATTTAAAAGACGGGTAGATGAGGTGCTTAGGGACATGGTTTAGTGGGCATGGTGTTGTTGGGTTGATGGTTGGACTCGATGATCTTGGAGGTCTCTTCCAACCTTAATGATTCTATGATTCTATGATTCTATGATTAGCATATGATAAAAGTGCTTGCATTCACATGATAAGAAATCCGTCATGATGGTCACAATTCTTCTAGTCATCTGATGGGAGATAGTGTTTTCAGCCTTCAGAAAGAGTATGGGAATAAACAGAGTGTCAGAACAGTTGGTGTTATCTATGACTGGTTCCCAGTTCACATATGCCTGATGTTTAAGACTCGAAGAAGCACAGAGGTTAGGACCAATAAGAATGAATTTTTCTGGTGGTGTTCATATGTCATTCATTGGCTACAAATGGACTTTACAGTATGTTGGACTACTAGTAATCCTGACCTTGACTAAATTCAAAACTTGAAAAATCAATGTAATCATAAATATCTTGTGAAAATTCCTTAAACAGGAAGAGACTGAATTTCATACATTAACAGTATTTTACACTATTTTTTTTAGTTTCTAATGCTAGCCATTTCAGATTCTCAATGAGTCATCACAGGATAGCCTTCTACTGTCTTTGCTATATTTCTGGTGCCACATACTGAATCAAAAGAACAAGACCAGCAACAGAATCTGCTTGACATGGTGCAAAGATTTTTGGAAATGCATACCTACACTAGATTTCCAGTAGACCGAGAATATTTAAGAGTTAATAATTATTCTCTCTGTAATACCTTCAAATACAGACAAACAGTACTGTCTATATTTCTAAAACTAGCTTTTATATCTATTTCATAATTTTACCATGCATATAATAATGGCCAGCTAAAGGTTCAAACTACTAACCATACTGTCAACATTTGAAAATTCTCTGTTTGTATTATTACTCTCTGACTTATTCCCAGTATGGTTTTATTTCCTTTGTAAACTGAGGAAATAATAGATTGTGCTCTTCTGTATATTCATCTGTATATTAGGAAAACATCACATGTATATAGCTGGGACATTTTTAACTGGCCAAAACTCTAGGTAAATTATCACTTTTCTCATCTTGCTTTTTTACCTCTGCAGACATAGCAAAGGGTTAGCCCATCAGTTAAAACAGTCTTTATTGGTTAGAATTTCATGTCAGCATTCACCCAGTGCTCTAGGTCCTGTAAAGAGAAATAATAATTTAGATTTTTCATGAAAATTGCAGAGAATTCATGGATAAAGAAGAACTCACTAACTTTTTTTCAATAAAAGAACATTACATATGAGATTCTATGAATTTGTCAGTTAAAAAATATCTAAGAAGAAAAAGATTGTTAGCAAAGTGAAGAACATGCATGCTAAAAGTTGATCATAGAATTAAATTAATGTTTCAAGTTTTGTATTAGTTCTATCTTGCTTTAATACATTCATGACTGAAATGAATTCTATGATAGCAGTTGGTTAGAATAGTTTCAACCAGAAGAAAACTTCGAAGTACCTGAGAGACATGATAAGCTAGATGAATGAACAGATAAACTGTATGATAAAATAAATGTAAGGTTGATAAATAACATGGAGGGGGGGAGAAGAAGACTTATTGTAGTTATACTTCTCAGGAATTCTAAATTAATGGCATTAACCTAAGAAATTGATTTAAGTATCACTGAAATAAAAAATTATATGGTAATTCATATAGAAGACTGGGGACAGAGACTGCTTGCAGAAACTTGTAGTTTCACCTGAAATAGTTCCAAATCTCTCTCCATAAAATATACTGTAGAGCTGGTAGGAGTTCAGAGAAGGGCTAGGAAGAAAGATAATGAGCTTGTACATAGTTTAATATAAAAAGAGAGATGATGGAAGTATTTTCCTGTAATAAATGGCAAAAGTAAACTAGCTCAAGAGATTCAATTTTCTTTTCCATTAATGCAAGAAAAAGGGCCACTTGGCTGAAAATAATACTTTAAAAAAGTAAAATGTTAGAAATAATTAATTTTCCCTTCAACATTAATTAAATTGTAGAAATAGTTCTGGTCAATGATATAAAGAAATTAAAAAAGCAATTGTAGATTTAGGTGGATAACAAGATTATTCGGAATTCTTGCCAGAACATTCATCAAGCATCCCTTTCTGGATACACAGAAGGCTAATGCACTGAGTCCTGAAACAGAGTAGCCAATCATAATAAAAGCTAAACCAAACAATTTACCAGTAAATCAGAAGCTGTCTTTCTCTTCTTACTCAGAAGTTGGATAAATAAATGGTATATATGAAATCATATTATTATTATTCAATTTATGAAGATACTCTTTTTCAAAACTGAATTTGAAATTAAGACTTAATAAATGAAATTTTAGAATTAAGAATTAATAAATGAAAAAGTAATATTGAAATAGCAAACAAATATTTATTACTGAATTTTTAAAGCTGAACTGCTCAAATGATGGCATTATCTGAATTCCATAGGGCTTGATGTTGTGCTGGAACAATTTTTATAACAAGTTTTTTCTACAAATACAGAATTTTTTTCCATATTTCTGTTTATTTAACTGGTTCTTTTAAATGACCAATAGCTTCAAAGTTGACAAACTGTTACAGAATTAATATTACTGTTTGTAAATCCTGATGAACATGATAATTACAAATATCCACATTCACTAATTACATGGTTGGTAGAGGTTCACACGAATTCATGTATGTCTTGTTTGTATATCCGTACATCATTCCTAATATCCTAAAGTTGCCTCTATAATAAATATATGTTTTCTTAATGTAGTTAAAAGAGTCCACTATATGATTCAGCTCATTTTGGGGTAGATGTCTGTAATCACTTGTGAATTGTATCACTTGTGTTTCCAGCATGTGTATGGTAGTTTTAGTTAACTAACAAACGCTGTTACCATACTGACACTATTTTGTTTTTATTTGGTTTGGTTTTTGTTGTCTATTTTTTTGGTATCTAATGAATGTTCCTTTTCAATATATCTAAGCTCTGGATAGTCCTAAGTAATCAACATTTTCAACACTGTATTAGGAGCATGTCTCCAGGTTGTGATACACAGCACAGGTATCATCTTAAGTTTGTGAATATGCAGTTTAGTTGTTTCCATAGGGTTGTAGTGCCTCTGAACTGGTTCTGATGCATTTAGAGTTCAGATGTCTCTTAATAATTTTCAATGCCATAGTTAGCTTACAAGAAGCCAGATTGAATTTCCCTGTAACTGTGTTACAGGCAAGAACAAACAAGAGCAATTAATGTTGCTTTAAGGGAAAAATAATGAAATAGATAAAATTAAACTTTTCTGATAATCAATAATAGAATGAAGATGATTAAAGATCTGTAAGTATACTGTCATTTCTTAGTTTCATGCTTTCTTTTCATGCTTTATTCAAATAATAAACAAATGCAATGTTCATATTCAGCACACACACTGTTTTCTTGGAATTACCTCTATTTCTAGTGAAATGTAGAAAGTAGTCTCTTTTATACTAGGATTTCTCATGTCTTTTTTTCTCTCCTCTGTCCGCTTTCATTTTCCTTTTCTTTCCTTTTCTTTTTTCTTCCTTCCTTTATAAGGCTGCCCAATAGCCAAATTGCATTACCTTTCACTATAACTGTCATGTCAGAATTTATAACCCTTAATTGTTTCTATGTCTATGTAAAGAAGATAATCTAGTCTCTTCATAGCTTCCCAACTGTGTAGGCCTTTTCCTTTGGCTTTCTCAGGGCCATACAATTTCTTTCCAGTCTGCTAAACCTTAGCTGAAAGACACTGACTTCAAAATCTTGTTTTCTTGTGCTTATATGCTACTTCCACTTATATTTTTCCTTATAACATTTTCTATCCATTTTTCTCAGTATGTCCTAAAGAGCTAAGGTCAGAGTCTCTGATGTTCTGGTCATACAGATTTCCAAGGAATTATACTCCTTACAATTATGAAAAGCAGACAAAGAAACATAAAAAATCTACAGGCAAATCCATTCATTTATGTCTTCTTTATTGCATACTTTTCAGATAATATTGTATATGGATCTTTGCTGGTAAAGAGTTTTGCTAAGTTGATAGTTTTTTCCTGTTTACCGACATAGCTTCTTTGCCAAGCTTGAGTTAAGGTGCTTTTCAGGGAATACTTGGGGAGTGAAAAATAGAATGTCTGAAAGGTTATATTGTATAAGAGAACAAATAAATTCAGTGTTGAACTGAAGCACAGTTATGTAACCAATTAAGTGAAGGTTCTACCACAGATACATCTGCAGTAATTGCAAGGTCCCTTAGTTAGCAGGAGAGCCATTAGCTACCCTCTGCACATCTTACTCCATATTGCCATTAGAGTCTTACTGCATAGCTTTATTCACTTCTGTGCATAAACAAAATTTAAGGCAAAGGTTGTTTTTAATATTTTGGGTTTGAAAAGGTGTTCTTTTACTAGTTTTGAGTTTTCTTTTCATATGTGGAATATTTTGGCAGCATGAATGCTCAGTTTAAGGACTGTAATATTCATTTGTAAATGTGTCATTGATTCCTCTCAGAACAATTAATCCTAATCTTTCTTTTGTTTGTCAGAAGTAAATTTATTCCTTTAAATATTTCTCCTGTCATTTTTTAATATATTGTATTTCTGTTATTTTCTTCAAGGATAGGATATCCTGAACAAAGCAAAATACAGCCATTGAGGGCTCACCATCTGTTACTATAATGGCATTATAATGTGATAAGCACTTTCTTAACATTTCTTATGTATTCTAATATTTTACATAAAGTTCTAACTGTTCCTGTTCACTGCGTGGAAATTTACACTAAGTTCCAGCAGTTCTCAGGTTATTTTGTGCTTTGTTTTGGTTTTGGGTTTTCATGTTTTGGGTTTTTTATTTGCTTGCTTGTTTGTTTTTTTATAAGAAGTTTATAGTCAGTTTAAAGGCAACTTGTGCACATTGGTTGTTTAAATTCTCCTAATATAGAATATGTATTTGTTAAAACATTTTACCTTGTTAATACTAATGCAGAAGCTTATTTGTCATGCCATTTCTCCATCCTCCTTTGGTCGTTTGTGGTACAGGAGCGTATTGTTTAAAGTATATGGGACTCCTCCCCATGCTTGGCAGCTGGAGCTATTAATTATGAAAAATAATAGTAATAATGTAAATTGTTTCTAACAATGATTTCTTTCTTATTTGGCCATTTTAGTAGAAACATCAACCTGCTGTAAAAGTATGTGTAGGTCTTAAATACAGGACCTTCCCAAATCTGACAGTAGTATCTTTTATGACAACATAAACAATGCAGTCAAATAACAGCCAAAAAAGTATGTGCAAAATATATTGAAAGTAAATTTAATACACAGACAGCCACATGAGTCTTTTGGTATTCAGGTCACCTCTGATGTAGATCCATGTACTGCAGATACACACTTAATAAGAAATTGCAGTAACTAATTTTTGGCTCTATGAAAGGAAATCTGATCTTTTGGAACAGTATAAAAAAAGTAAACAACACTGTTCTTACTGATTGAAGAAGACAATGTTCCTCTCATTTTCTTCATCAGCATAGGGTTTCCTGTACTGAAGTCTGTCAGGATACCAAAACCACCTGGAAAACTTTTGATGACCTCATAACTGAGATTATTCAAGAAAAGAATGCTTCAGTCACAACTTAATCCTTTCAGGATTGTCTTGTTATCCTCTGTTTTGTTGCCTTGTTTTGACAAGAGTCTATTTTCTTGCTTACATCTGCCATCAGTTGAAGAGGTAGAACTTCTGAAAATTAACAGTTTTATGAGAAACAGCACTGTTTAAGCACTGTAATTTAGATACACTTTCTGAAGTAGCTGTTGATTTGCAGTCTACTACCACTGTTGGTTAAAGATAAAATCCTTTTTAGAATGCTTCCACTTACTTGCCCAGTCAAGCTTTTGCAATGCGCTTAGTCTCCTAACCAAGAGATAACATCTTTTCAAAATATAGAACTGCTATTCGTAGCTCTTATCTTTTGATTCCAAGGGATTGTCTTGAAGAAAACAATGGCTGAATTTCAATCTGTAGCAGCATGTCACATTTATTTGTTTGATAATTATTTACGGTGAGCATTTCATCAGCTGAATTGTGAGAAACTTTGCAAAATTATCCTAAAAGAGCATATTTTAAAAGAAAAAGCCATTCATTGAAGAATTGTTTTCAAATGGTTAAATTACCCAAACAGATATATTTCATTCCTTGGTTAGAATAGCAATGGCATTTTACATGATTACCGAATTTAAATAAACTAATAAACAGTAGTTTAAACTCATCTGTTTTATTATGGAAATGTGCAATGAACACACATTCATAACCAAAAGCATAACAGTAATTTCTTATAAATAGCTTATTATATCAGTGTTTTCCTTTCATTATTTTTCTTTGAGCTTTTGTTTATTTGCCTTTCTAATACTGAAATGATTCTGTATTTCTGTTAAAGTCCAGAAACAGTGATTTACTTCAATCTTAGTGTTACATCCTTGTACTTTATATAAGGCTGAATTTAAGCCTATGTGGAAACATAGCTGGATGTTGGAATATTTTCCCTATTTCTTTTTTTTTTACAAGCAAAGTGTGTAGGGTAGGTTCTAAGTTTCAGCTGAAATAAGTGGATTTAAAAAAAAAAAAACAACCTTGTCTCTAAAACAACCTGAATTTCATCTCTGTGGAACAGGGAATGTTACTAAAACGAAACATTAAGGCAGTGCAGAAATGTTTGTAATTTCTGATAACAGCTCTAAGTATGTTTTTAAAGGATGGTCACTGACTTTCTGTTCCTCTGTGATTTTTCCTTTACTTCTGAAATAGTGTTTTGTCCCTTCTTTGCGTTCTTCTGTATTTCCTTCTTTATACATTTTCCCTTAATTTTATCTGGTTTGCCTCTTCAGCCTCTTTTTTTCTGTCGCTCAATGTAATGCCTGTTAAAATTATTTTCCAAACCCTTTAAACAAATTACATATGTTTAATATTTGTATTTATTTTAAAATTAAGAACTTAGTTAACTTTTTTTTCCCTGACACTTTTTCACTCAGCACTTAATTGCACATAGAAGTATTATGGTCTTTTTTGATTTATGCTATAGTATTAACAACAAAGACTGGAAGGCAACCATAGGTTGCCTGAAGTTCCATGTAATTTTAAGCAACATAGAAGTGGAGATTGGCAGATAGAATTATTATGGTATAGTTTGGAAAGTATCTTTGCGTATCTTCCCTGTTTGATTCTGCACTTATTCAGAATTATACCGCTGGTTTGTGTGTGTGTGTTTGGTGCTTTGTGGTTTGTCTTTTTTTAAAGTCATAATTTGCACTGACAAGATGCAAGTAGAGAAGCAAGGGACTAACTTGATTTTGTGAGAATCCATCTGAGAAGTGTACAAAAGGAGCTACTGTTGTAGGCTGTGGTGCGTGCTTCTGTGGAACTGTAATGATATAACTGAATGCTATGGGAAAAATTCTTTTATACTTTGGTTTTCAAGACTATTGTTACTAAACTCACTTTCTTGTCTGCTAACAAGGGTTGAGATTGTACATAGAATCACAGAATGGTTTGGGTTGGAAGGGACCTTTGAAGATCATCTAGTCCACCCCTCTGCCATGGGCAGGGACATGTTTTGTTAGATCAGGTTGCGCAAAGCTCCATCCAACCTGACCTTGAACACTTCCAATGATTGGGCATCCACAACTTGGAACACAACATTCTCCCTCTATATTAAGAAAAGCACAATCAAATTGTACTCAATCACTCTAAATTGGAGAGATACAGATTTGATGGGTGGACAGTCCAGTGGATGAGGAACTGGTTGGATGGTCGCATCCAGAGAGTAGTGGTCAATGCCTCAAGGTCCAGATGGAGATCAGTGACAAGTGGCGTCCTGCAGGGGTCCGTATTGGGACCCGTACTGTTTAATATCTTCAGCAGTGACCTAGACAGTGAGATTGAGTGCACCCTCAGCAAGTCTGCAGATGACACCAAGTTGAGTGGTGCGGTTGACAAGCCTGAGGGATGGGATGCCATCCAGAGGGACTTGGACAATCTCAAGAAGTGGGCCCATGTGAACCTCATGAGGTTCAACAGGGCCAAGTGCAGGGTCCTGCACCTGGGTCGCAGCAACCCCCAGTAACAATACAGGCTGGGGGATGAAGGGATTGAGAGCAGCTCTGCCGAGAAGGACTTGGGGGTACTGGTGGATGACAACCTGGACATGAGCCGACAATGTGCTCTCACAGCCCAGAAGGCCAAGCGTATCCTGGGCTGCATCAAAAGAAGTGTGGCCAGCAGGTCGAGGGAGGTGATTCTTCCCCTCTACTCTGCTCTGGTGAGACCCCACCTGCAGTACTGTGTCCAGCTCTGGAGCCCTCAGCATAAGAAAGACATGGACCTGTTGGAGCAGGTCCAGAGGAGGGCCACAAAAATGATCAGGGGGATAGAACACCTCTCCTATGAAGAAAGGCTGAGAGAGTTGGGGTTGTTCAGCCTGGAGAGAAGGCTTTGGGGAGACCTTATTGCAGCCTTTCAATACTTAAAGGAGTCTTATAAGAAAGATGGGGGCAACCTTTTTAGCAGGGCCTGTTGTGACAGGACAAAGGGGGAATGACTTTAAACTAAAGGGAGGTAGATTTAGACTAGATATAAGGAAGAATTTTTTTACGCTGAGGGTGATGAAGCACTGGCATAGGTTGCCCAGAGAGGTGGTAGGTGCCCCATCCCTGGAAACATTCAAGGTCAGGTTGTAGGAGGCTCTGAGCAATATAGTCTAATCGAAGATGTGCCTGCCCACGGCAGGGGGGTTGGACTAGATGACCTTTAGAGGCCCCTTCCAACCCAAACTATTCTATGATTCTATTGACAAATATTATGACATGAACAATTTCCTTATTTTTAACAGAAAACATAGCATGGCTCTCAAATATTAGTTAAAAATGTCCTAACAGTGGGCTCACTGCTGCGTTCAGATTTAAAAAAAATTGCTTTGAATTACAGTTCTGACAAAAACAGAGTTGTTGGATCAACCTAATACCATAAATACCTTGTGCCTTTTGGCTTTTCTGTATCTCTGGAATGGGAAAGGATATCCCACAAACTTGAAATTACAGTCATCTTACTCCTATGTGTTGTAATTCGAACTGACCTATGCATCTTCAGAGTAGCAAATACCCATTTATTTGAGAATAAAATAAAAGGATAGACATGATCATGTGGACTAGGTGGTTTTCCACTTCTGCCTAGTTTATGTGTATCCAACTGTTCTAGACAAAGTGATGACACCTGAATTATTTGGGTACTTGTTCTGTATCACTATTGAATTAAACATAGTCATCAAGAATTTGTTCTGCTTTGATCTGTGCCTGATTTGGCTTTCTGCACAATATTTGTTTTAGCTGTGTACAGAAAGAATAGTTAATCAATGGGGTTTTGTCATTTAATGTATAAATTTCATACACAAAATATATATTTCAATAACCTGGATTTCACTCAAACAAGTGTAGTGAGGGAATTATAATAATGCTAATAAACAATAATAGCTCTTAAAACAGGTACCATAGATTGCTTAAATATCTTTTCAAACCATTAGAAGTACAACATAGTTTTGCACAATACATTTTCTTATTCTGTGAAATCATAAACCAATTAATTTCCCAAGTTAAAATAACTGGGGAGCATTCTCACGATACTGGGTAAAATAAATTGCAAGCATGTTGAAGTGATCCTGAAAATAAACATAAACCCAGAAAACTTAGTGTAACAATTAAATTTAAAATTAATCTAAATCTGTTAAAAAGAGAGGAAATGCTTTTGTCTTTGCACTGTAATGACCATATATCAAGACTAAATAAAAAGGGAAGGAAATAATTGTAATAGTTTGTCAGTATTAATTTAAAATATCTGGTACCTCAATGCTAAAAATGTCTTCATTAAAATTATGTAAGTACTCCAAAATATGATAGTAAGTGAAAGTTAATTATTAATGCCTAATGTAATATTGCCACAAGTTTTTATGTTTGGGTTTTTTTTGTGTTTAAACTTAATTTTGAAAGCCCTTAATTATAAGATTTCTTTTTTGGAATAATAACAGTATTGTTTGGAAACACTTACTTATTTTTATTTTTAAATCTTAATCTTAAACCCATTTCATTCCTTTGTCTTTCCTTGTATTTTTTTTTTTTCTCCCCTGGGAGTTACTATTTTTCTAGCTGTTTATTAATGGAATAATTTTTTTCTATTGTTTAGCTGGTAGATATAGCATAACTCTTTTTCCACTGTAATTTATACCATTGACTATGCTGTTTATTTTGGTAAATTAATATTAGAGAAAAATTCTTTCTTTTCATCAATCTGTGTGAAAATGTGTGTATCTGCATGTATGTATATTTCTACGTGTGCATGTATATATAAATATATACACATATGAACTTCTAGATTACATTTACTTTAATTTAATTTGCAAGTCTTAATGAGTTACCGTGTTGGAGAAGTAAAAACAAATGTATTTCCTCAAAAAAAAAAAAATTAAGAAATATCCTTTAAAACAATAGTTATGGAATGTGCCATTAATATGATAATAACTCTCCATATTACTTAACATACTTTTATTAAAGTATTGCGGCAATTTAGAAATATTCTTGTAGCCTTCAACCACTGTCATGAACATATATTTAGAACTAGATTTTAGATATCGATAAATGTTAATACTTTTGAACTAGGTTGCATTAACATTCCCATTATCATCGTTACTAAAAATATTTGTTATCTATTAAAATATACCTTAACATTTTCTTTTACTTGCAGCTGAATGTGGAGCCTCCACGACAAATAATGAAGGAATCTTATTGTCCCCCAATTATCCTCTTAACTATGAAAACAACCATGAATGTATTTATAGCATTCAGGTACAAGCAGGGAAAGGAATCAATATTTCTGCCAGAACATTTCACTTAGCCCAAGGAGATGTTCTTAAGGTATGTAATCATGTAACATATTTGTTATTTCTAAACTTGTAGTTCCTCATATCGTTGAAGTTTATCTGTCTGTGATAGTACAGTATCAGATGAGTTTATATTAAGCATCTCTTAGAAAATATGTATCTAAACCAGTTCCATTTCTAAAAAGTTAAAAACTAGGCAACCTGAGATGTTTCCATAATCTGTTCCTTAAAACATATATTTTTATGACCACATATAATTAAAAGAGATTGAAACTGTAAACCAAATGTTGCCTCAACGTGTATTTGTATTCTATCTTAGTGTTAAATATTCATCAATTACATCTTCTGTAAATTCTGTTTTCTTCCTCAGTATCTTCATAACTTGAGCTGTGATCTAAACATAATAAACATTACACCCAGAAGCTTAATTTAATACACCATCTACATACTACATTTTGTACATGAGGTTTATGCTTTAAATGACTCTAATCTTGTGTGGTATGTAACATCTCCTGCAAAATTATAATCACAGCAATTACATGTGAAGAGAATTTTTGCATTAAACAAAGAAACAACAAAGGGAAAAATAGGATACTAGAACCTCCCAGAGTTTTATAGAGCAATTTCACCCTATAAATTCAGTAGCTTTTACTTTGGTTTGTTCATAGATTTTGTTACTGTATTCCCTAAAATATACATTTTCAGATGCATATATTGCTTAGCCAACTACATATTTAAAGCTGATGATGATCAGGGTGAGTGTCTTTTAGCACATACCATCTAACTGTAATAAGATATCCATAAAAGGGATTAAATTATTGTCTAGTTTTTGAGAATACTCAATTTAATTAAACTTGCCTCTTAGAAATCAAAGGAACAAGAGGTATCATGCCAATCATGTTTGATTTAAAAAAAAAAAGTTTTTCTACCATATTCTGCCATGTAGTTATTAAAATGAGAAGGATTATGGAAAGATATATTTCTAAGAAACAACTACGATTCAGACTGGGTTTTATCTCACCTAATTTTAGCCATCTGAGCATTAGGTTAGGATTTCTGTCATTAGTTGTCAGACATAGGCACTTCCAAAAAGGGGTTCATTACACTAAGGCATAAGCAGACCTAAACCACCAATGTAAGATGAAAACAAGCACCAAGAAGGAAAAAATAATAAATAAAATGGTTTTAAATAAAAATAAGTATTATGTTCTTCTTAAAACAAAACACAAGCAAAACAAAATAATACAAAGACTACTAGATACCCAGAACATGCAGGTATGTTTATTTTATTTTGGCCTCTCTGCTTACTTCAGAACCAAGTAGATATCTTTTAATTTTTACATTAATTAATACAGAAAAATTTAATTTGAAAGATGTTTAGTATTTAGTAACATATAAATAACATGGCAAAAAACAAACAAAAAAGTCCCAGTTATTCAAGATACCATTAGAACATCCAGATGATGTATGCAGGTATGTCATTTTAACAGTTTTGGAATTTCTTAATGAAGTACAAAAATCAGTGAAGTTATGGTAAGATCTTTAAATTAACCAACGTTAGCATAAGATTTGAAGTCAGGTCTTACATTTGAACTTGAATCCTGTCATGCTTTAACCCCAGTGGGCAACCAAGCACCACACAGCTGCTCACTCACTCCACCCCGGTTGGATGGGGGAGAGAGTCAGAAGGGTGAAAGTGAGAAAACTCGTGGGTTGGGATAGGCAGTTTAATAGGTAGAGCAAAAGCCGCACACACAAGCAAAGCAAAACAAGAAAGTCATTCATTACTTCCCATCGGCAGGCAGGTGTTCAGCCATCTCCAGGAAAGCAGGGCTCCGTCATGCATAACGGTTACTTGGGAAGACAAACACCGTAACTCCAATCATCATCCCCCCCTTCCTTCTTCTTTCCCCAGCTTTATATGCTGAGCATAACGTCATATGGTGTGGAATATCCCTTTGGTCAGTTGGGGTCAGCTGTCCCAGCTGTGTCCCCTCCCAGCTTCTTGTGCACCCCCAGCCTACTCGCTGGTGGGGTGGGGTGAGAAGCAGAAAAGGCCTTGACTCTGTGTAAGCACTGCTCAGCAATAATGAAAACATCCCTGTGTTATCTACACTGTTTTCAGCCAAAATCTAAAACGTAGCCTCATACTAGCTACTATGAAGAAAATTAACTCTATCCCAGCCACAACCAGCACAATCCTTATCCACCCAAATCACTATCCTAATATTTCTGTCCACATTTTTATGCTCATCCAATAAAAGTATACAGCTGCATTTTCCTCAAGACTTTTTAGGTTGAAACCATTCAACTCTACTATCTTAGTGTAACAGTCATAGCACTGTAGGGAGGGAGCTACAGTTATATACAGTTATATAAACTTTTATATAAATATAAATTAATATGACTATAAAGCAATTCAAATTTTTTTCTTCTTTTTTTCTTCCTTAATCATTTAATGCACATACAATTTTGAAAAGATCTATGCACTTAAGATTTCTCAAGTGCCATTCCAACCATGTGCACTACAGATGTTTAACTAGAAAACGTTAACTCAGAGGCTTATAAAATAAAATTCTACTTGAATATTGCCACTCCATTAATGTGAACTTAAGAGTAATGCTGAATTAATTATAAATGGAGGGAGGCCACCACTCAGCTGTAAATGTCAGTGGCAGAGATGTTTGCTGTTTTGCAAGTGTGTTAGATGAAAGTAATATCTAGTAATTAGTATTTTTTTTTAAGTCAGCAGCTCTGAATTATAATAATGAGCTGAAGTTCCTCCCAGTCTATTAAAAAAAACCTACAAGAAATATTCTTTATTATGATTATCACTTTTTTCAGCCTATCTGACTTTATAGCAAGGCAGAGGCACTCATCCCTTAACATTGTGGGAAGGAATGATATCTGTGGAGACCATCATGACTCTTCTTGCCTCATGTCTCAGATGAAGTTCTTAAAAATTGTCTTAATCCCATCAGACTCTTTTTTCACGTGTGTGTTTGATAAAGGAGTCTTGTTTCAGGAAATACGAAACAGCAGTCACACGTTCCAAAACTTTTCTCATGGAACCAGTTCTGAAGTTGTCTGTTGATCTCTATTATTACTGATTACTCCTCATCTCCAGGAGCTGAAAAAGAATTAGTGGAAGATTTGGTGTGTGACTGACTTGGGAATGTGCCTAGTATTTAGCATTAATATCTTCAAGATCAGGAAAATAGTCTTGGTTATCCACATTTTTTTCCTGTATTATCTTAGACTGATTCACGTTAATCCCAGTAAAACATCTTTGAAGATGTTTGCAGGAACTTTCTTTTATTTTTCTAGAACTGGTAACTAAAATGAAAAAAGGGAAAATACTGCCTAATTTGCCTATTTTGCTGACTGTGGAGAATACACTTTTTGCTACAGGAGTATGACATTAGGTTTATACTTTAGTTTTAAGTGAATCAATAATAGTCAACAAATGCTGTAAACTCACCTAATTTATATCACTACTTTGTAAATGTATATAAACATTAATGCCTTGACCAAACTCTAAGAAATCTCTGAGGTAAGCAGAGAATAATGAAGTCTTCTGGAATGAAAAATTACAATGGAAGGAAGTTAAAGTAAAAAAAAAAAAAATTATCCAGTCTTACAGCAAAAAGCTGAGTGACATACACTGAATACATAGTTGCCTTTTAACAATGAACTAGGGAGGGTAAGGAATTCACCATTTGGAAACCAAGATATTTAAACAACAGCTTCCAGAAGGGGCTTCCTTTCCCCAAACACAAATGAAGCAACCCCACAATATTTTATAGTTAAAGCTCAGTCTTTTAGCTTCAGGCTTTGGTTAAGAAACGGATAATGCATCTCTGTTCTTCAGAACAGATAGATGAAAATGTTGGCAAAGAAGTTAATCATGTACTTTGTGTTACTTTTTCTATCAGCTAATATTTGAGATTACTAGAGCTATGCAGATAAAATTCCATTCAAAGTCTGAATAGACTGAATATTCTACTAAACTTTTGATAGGCTGTTTAATCAAGTCATAGGGTCTGCTGCTTACCACATGAATTAACTGACCATGGATCAAATTTATACCTGACAAGCACTGTGATTGAAACAATGAAACAGTTGGACTGGGAATACAGCATTAGAGGGAAACAGCATACTTAACACAAATAAATCACTATCCTTATTTATTCTTCCCATTTATTAATTCTGAACTGGTAGAGAACAGAGGTTTCAGAACACATAATTTGTTTTTCATTTGTTTCATTTAGTATGCAATTCTCTTTTTCTCTTATTGATGTAACTGCTCTGGCTACTTACGTTAATGTTGTAGGTGTTTTTTTTGTTTGGCTGGTTGGTTTTCATTGGAAACTGTAAGAAATATATAAGTCTCTCTACTTTTTTGTGTGTAGGGCTATAACCTGCTCTTGATAGTGCCACATCTTGTTTTAATATTCATGAAAGCTTCATGAAGGCATATGAAGTATTTAAGATCTGTATAGTCACTATACACCAATCAATTTAATATTAATCTCAGAAACTGTATAACAATTGTTTCCTTCTTTGTAATTGTACTGATAACTGAGTTTGTGCGCTATGTTTCCAGAATTCAAAATTTTTAGAGTAAACTGCCTATGTGAGAGGCAGGGAAAACAAATACATGGTTTCCAAAGTATGAGAACATTTCTACCTGCTTTTTTTCCACGCTTTTATCTCCATCCACCAGTTTTGCTTGTAAAGTCTGTAGTCTTTGATAGCTGTAAACAAACCATTTAGATTTGCAGGGAAAGGAACAGAGTTGCCATTCTCCTACTTGCCTCAATAGTCCATTGTTAGTGGTGAACACTTTATTTGTGTGGAAATCAGTTGAATGTAGAAAGTATTCTTTTATATCAAAGATCTTTTCTAATTTACTGGGGGAAAGGCATCTTTTATTAAAATTGAAGCTTGAACAAAGATAATATGATTGTTTTCTTTATTTTCAGTAGATTTCAACATAAATAAAAATGTACCTATGCATGGTACTAATCAATGAGTAGTTTTCTGTTAATGTTAAAAAAACCAAACCCCTGCCCCAAAAAAATCTGCAGGCAGATTCCATAAGTGAACCTAAAACAAAAGAGAAAGGAACGCCAAGTATGAAAAGGACTGAGATGGAAAGAGAACATCAGTTGTTTGTGGGGATTTTATTTTCCTTTTATAGTAGGTTATGTACTTGGCAATACGTAGAGTGAGAGCTGATGTGCCGGATGAGATTGCACCTATGTGGAAAAAAAATGGCTTTAAGAATTATTTTTGATACTGTAATGGAGCAATCTTTCTTTTTCCTTCTATTAAAACACTGAGTGCAGCAACAGGCAGGTAACAGTGTGCCAGTAAACCAAATAGAAGAACTGGCATTAAGGGTCCCCTTCCCCTGTGCTTAGCTCAGCACTGTTTGTGCTCCTGCAAAATACGGAGGATTCAGTTTTACTGCATTTGTTTGCTGTCTCACCTGTGGGCCAGCTTTGAAATGTGTGCACATGATTCAGTTTTTGAGGGGTTTTGTACAAAGACTTTGAAGGGAGGTAATATTTGGGGCTTTTTGCTAATTTGTTTCTTAAGAATCTCCACACTTGCTATCATAATCCTTTTAGCAATATCATCCTAAAAACATGAGTGAGAAATAGGTAATAAACGTAGGCAAAAAAAAAAACAAACAAACAAACATATGGGCCCTTTGCTGTCTTTATACTAGTGCTTCTTTTTGCAAGTGATATAAATGATATATTTGACAGGGTGTTGACAGCCTCAGCTCTGAGCTGCTGATTTTATGTTATTTCTTCTCTTTATAAAGGCACAGATCTTCATATCCATATGCCTTTTATGTTTCAATGGCAAATCTGAAAAATAGTTTGATTATAATGCACAAATTTAATACATTCACTTTATACTGTTCCCTTGCTAAGATTTTATGGAGTTAAATAAGTTAGCAGAAAAAAGGCCATTAATTTCCATTTAAAATTTGTTGATAATGGAGCCCCTTGAAAGCTTAGGAAGTTTTATTTATTCTCTAAGTATAAATGCAAACATAACCCCTCCTCCCCAAATTAAACATTACATCTATCCATTCAAATCATATTTATGTAAACAGTGTTCACTATTAGCATCCTTCCCTATAACATTTCAAATATCATTGTGATATGAAGAACATTAACGCAATTTTCTGTGCCTTTGCTCCTCTTTATGAATTAATCATTTAACAGATCAAGC
Source organism: Pygoscelis adeliae (assembly GCF_000699105.1). Classification (NCBI taxonomy): domain Eukaryota; kingdom Metazoa; phylum Chordata; class Aves; order Sphenisciformes; family Spheniscidae; genus Pygoscelis; species Pygoscelis adeliae. The sequence goes on from NW_008824542.1 coordinate 3,951,931, forward strand.
CTTTAAATAGCTGATAAAGATGGACCTCTGTTTTCTTAATAGCTTGTCACTGGCATATTCAGGCATTATACAGTCATGAATCAATTATCTTTGCTTTAATGCTACAGGGTGACTTTGAGCAAAATGCATCCAACCAAATAATATTCTCATAATGATTATTCTTAGCCATATATTTAGCACCCAAGCGACATAAATCCAGATGTACTGGCAAGGCCTTAAGAAAGAATATTAAAAATAAAATAATGGTGCTACCTTAATTCACATATAATCTCATCTTCTGGATCAAATTATGAAGCTGAATTACTAAGTAATTCAAAATCTTTAGCAAAATTCCCACCTATTTTAGGAAGATTAGAAAGAAAATGCTGGTTCTGCAAATCTCACAAGAGAATGTAGGCTGTTACCACTCTCTTTGCAACTTAAATATGTTAAATAAAAATAAAGATAGATTTGGAATAGAATTAATAGCTGTATCATTTATATTACATCTAGAAATTTCTATGCCCATTAACTTGAATGAAGCACAAAAAAGATAACGTGACCTAAATTGAGAATTATACTACAAAATATGCATCCATTTATTGTCCTAAGGGAGACCCCACTATCTCAAGAAGAGGAGTATATAGAATCATAGAATCATTAAGGTTGGAAAAGACCTCTAAGATCATCGAGTCCAACCATCATATGCTACTTTGAATATTTGAAAGTCAGCAACAAAAATAAAAAATAATTCAATTTCATGTTCAAATGAATCACATCCCTCCCTCATCCAGGTGCAGTTCTACTCAAAGAATCATAGAGTTTCAGAAGTGTTAGGGTACTTTAAATTTTGTTCCTTCATAGAAATGATATAGGCTTAGAAATATTATACAGTGGGACAGCTAGTTAGCCCATAAAGTAGAATTAGTTTCAGCTCTAGAGAGATGTCAGTGTGCCAATGTGAAAGCTTTAATAGGGTAGGTCAGTTAACAAAGCTGGCAATAAAGTATGTGTGGGGAAATTCTAACACAGAAGAAAATTTGTGTTATGAAGTGGCTTACGGGAAGTTCTGGTGAGACATTAAGAATAGTTGGTATAACTTATTAATAGCTTCCTTTGGTTAATTATTAGTGATACACACATAGCAGGAAATGGATTACTCTTATGTAGCGATTAAAATAAAATAAATCCTGAATCCTTGGGTGTTATTAGTTATAAGTAGCTTGGAGAGATTAGGAGAAAGAACATCAAGTTCAAGCTGGGTTTTCTTTAAGTCCATCATGATGTAAATATCTCTGTAGGATAGCAGTAATTCTCCTGGAATGGACTTTTTTCTTTCAGTTACTGAAACAAACTAAGTCAATTTCAGAACTAATTTCCTGTTGTTTTTTTTCTGGCTTGATTACTGATCTCAGTATAGTTTTAAAGAAGTTTTAAATAAAATTAAGACAACATTTTAATATTATTATATTTTAAAAATATAATATATATATTTTAAAATTACGTTTTAGTTGATAAGCATTAACTGTACCTTTTTTTTTTTGCTTTAATTTCTTACTTTTACTCTGTTTAAGGACAACGGCATTGAAATGTGAAGTTTGCCTGGAATTTATTTGCTTCTTTCAGTAAAAACACAAGGAATGATACCAAGTCATTTTGCTGTGCTTCTTAAACTGCTGTACAATTATTTATTCATTAGAGGTGGCTAGAAATGGCTTATTTGTTTTATTTCAGCATATCATTAAATGTAAAGTCTTTGTTATTACTAGAGACATGAGGATTTCTGCAAAATAGGATTTACGTGTATAAGTCATTCTCACAAATGTGGAGCAGGCATCATAAGATTTCACATTCACTTTGTTGCCTTACTACTATTGCTTGTGTTTTGCTTTTTTTATTATTTCATTGTGGTATAGATTCCTGTTTACAAATTCAAGCTTTAATTACATTTCAAATTAATACAATTAGATTCTATTTAGAACTGGAGACAATTCCCTATTTTTTCTTCTAAAGCTTTAGAATTTCCCTATATTGTAATTTGAAAATTATTCAGAGGTCAATTTACTGATTTGCAAGTGAAATTTTTCTTAAAACTCATTTATCAAAGTTTAATTATTATAGAAGTCACTAAATAAATCCTACAGGACATAGTGGTTGGGTTAGCATTATTGTTAAGTTATAGTTCAACTATTTTTAGGAATTGTAGGAATGCAACAACCTGTGATGTTTTAAAGCAACCAAGCTTGTAAGGAAATTTGCTGAGAACTATTAAAAGTTTGTTTTATATATTTAGTAGTCTGATAGAAGTTTCTGTTTCAAATATGAAAAAGAACAACTCTGAAAGAAAAATAAATAATAAAAGTGCTGTATTCCAATTTACATATAGACTAAATTACTCTTTCAACTTACAGAAGCAGTTGTTCGATTTATTTTATTTCCTGCTTCTCTTTATAGATATATTTGAACCTCTCTTTACATAGAAAAAAAATCCAGAGGTTTATTTCACAAGCCAAAGTTGAGGAGATGTGAGCTTTTCTATCATGCCACCCCAGTGACTTGAGGCAGAGACAGCTACACAAAATAGGTGTTTGCTGATAGGTTGTGACCAGCATTGCAATACTGGCAGTGAAAGAGAAAACACAGATGTTTAAAAACACTGAGCTGATATGGCACCTCTGCCCATTTCTATTGTTATGCAAAAAAGGAACTGACATATTTTAAATTGTGCATTTGAAAAATCACCATAATTAAGTCAACTTAACTCAAGAGAGGCAAAGAGCATATCCAAATAGTATTTTGGGTTGACTGGCAATAGATCTCCCTTGGCAGAGCTGTCCTCCCTATTAATGGAGATGTACAGAATTATTTTGTAAATCAAATATCTCATTTTTTTTTCTTCATAACTGTAAAACTCACATTTGTTTTACAGATCTATGATGGCAAAGACAACACTGCTCACCTGCTGGGTGCATATACTGGGGCATCATTAAGAGGCCTGACGCTAAGTAGTACTTCAAATCATTTGTGGTTGGAATTTAACTCAGACATGGAGGACACTGATGAAGGTTTTCAGCTTGTGTATACCAGTAAGTATTTGATAAAACATTAGTAATAGGTTTATGATTTTAAAAAATTCTTTTCTCATAAGATGAAAATGCAGTCAAAAGACAAATAATGATAAAATCAACAGCAAATCACTCATCACTCATCAAAATAATATAGTTTCAAAATTGTACTTCAAAAAACCCAAAACATGCAGCATACTGAAATGTTGCTTTGGCAGTACTTTGTGTAGTTTGATATTTAAACCACTGTCTTTTTTCTAGTGGGTTATTCTGAAGATTTTTCAGTCTTGGAAAGGATAAGAAAAAACAGGATAGTTTTCAGTTAATTGTATTAGCACATAAAAATATCTAAGCATGTGAGTAGTTTTAAATGTGTAACCAAACCCCATTGTTTCATAAATATAATTCATAAGTAAAAGATATTCTCCATCTTAAGACTCATATCTGATACTAACTGCATTAGACTAGCAATTTCTGAGTTTGGATTATTGCTTAGAATAATCCAATTTGGAACCAAAATGATAAAGAAAGATTCCTAACAAAAACTTCTTACCTATATGTAGACTGACAAAATTAAACAATAAAGATTAGAAGAGGAAAAATATTTTCAGATCTCTGGCTTAGAGGGTGTACAGGAAACAGCGATATACATCTATTTTATCAAGTGGCAACTTCTGAAAATGTGTGTGATTGTTACATGTGTCTATTGACACGTAGTGTGTATGACTTCATTAGTGTATAATTATTTCATCATCACTGAATTATTATATAAAACTGAATTTTTAGCGAGCAGAACAGCATTATAAGCTGCAATGCAGCTGCCAACCTTTTTTCTCCCTGTGCTTAAATCATTCATTTTCACCTGTTCAAAAAATTTTTTTACGTTTTAAAAACTCTCCATCATGTTTTTAAAACTAATTCTAATAAAACTAATGTAAATCTAGCAGAATGAAAGGAAAATGTTTCAAGATATTACAAGAGTATGTAATTATTTTTCAGGTGCAGGTTGCATAATTATACCACATAATAGCCTGTGATAGCATAGGACTGTACCATATGATTAAAGATAGGCCTTCCAGTGCTGTGTTACTGTGTGTATGTCAAGGTATTTCATTTTTCTTATTTATATAGGTACGTCCAAGCCCAGCACTTGAACCTTATCATTAACATCATGTCTTTGGAGACAGGCATTCTCATAGAATACACTTTCCTAGCCTGAATCGTTATTAGCCTGAACAGTGCTGAATCTTCTTTTGTAGATATTTGTAGAATTGGAAGAGAAAGAGTGAGAAAAACTCATGGGTCAAAATAAAGACAGGGAGGAAAGCAAAAAAGAAAAACCAAGACATACAAAGGCAGTCACTCATCACCTCCCACAAGCAGACCAATGCCCAGCCAGTTTCTGACCAATGGCCTCTTTGGAAAGACTGTCCCTCAGTTTTATTGCTCAGCATGACATTATATGGCATGGAATATCTATTTGGTCAGCTGGGGTCAGCTGTCCCAGCTGTGTCCCCTTCCAGCCTCTTGCCCACCTCCAGCCTACTTGCTGCGGGGGCAGAGTGAGAAACAGAGAAGGACTTGATGCTGTGCAAGTACTGCTCAGCAATAGCAGAAACATCGGTGTGTTATCAACACTGGTTTAGTCAGTCTAAAACACAGTACCATATGGGCTGCTATGAAGATAATTAACTCCATCCCAGCCAGACTCTCCTTTACACTCTCCTTTACACTCTCCCTTCAGATTTATACACATGGATAAGTTCCCCCCCTCAAGCCCTCTCTTCTCCAGGCTGAACAGTCCCACCTTTCTCAACCTTTACCCATAGGAGAGTTGGTCCCAACCCTTAATCATCTTAGTGGCCCTTCGCTGGAGTCTCTTCATTAGCGCCACATCTCTCTTGTACTGGGGAGCCCAGAACTGGACACCATACTCCAGATGTGGCCTCAACAGTGCTTAGGGTAGAGGGGAAGAATCACCTCTGTTGACCTGCTGGCCACATGCCTCCTAATGCAGCCCAGGATAGCCACCTTTGCTGCAAGGGCACATTGCTGGCTCGCATTCAGCTTGGCGCCCACCAGGACCCCCAGGTCCTTTTCTGCAAAGGTGCTTTCCAGCTGGCTGGCACCCAGCATATATTGCTGTATGGGTTTGCTCCTCCCCAGGTGCAGGACTTTGCACTTCTCCTTGTTGAACTTCCTGAGGTTCATGTCAGCCCATTTCTCCAGCCTGTCGAGGTCACTCTGGATGGCAGCATGATCCTCTGGTGTACCAGCCACTCCTCCCACTTTGGTGTTATCAGTGAACTTGCTGAGGGTGCACTCTGCCCCATCATCCAGATCATTAATGAAGATGTTGAACAAGATTGGACCCAGTATTGACCCCTAGGGCACACTGCTAGTTACTGGCCTCTAACTAAACTTTGTGCCACTGATCATCACCCATTGCATGTCCCATTTTGGGAAAGACAGTTAATATTTGTTTTTCATAGATATAAACAATGAAACCTTCCAAAAGTACCATGGGCTTACCCTGATGCTTTTAAGCAGTAAACAAAATCCCCACAAGCTGTAATGAAACATTCTGTGTCTTCAGGGACACATTGTGAGCATTCATGCTTCTTCAGTTGTCTAAAATAGTCAACTATTGCCATTCTAGATCCCGTTCACTATGCCCCTAGCTACCAAGCGCTTCTCCAAAAGGATATAGTTTTCCCTTTGGTCCTGTTGCCAGAACTGCCAGCACTGTGTGGATAGCTGAAATACACTTAGGGCAACAAAAATGCTGCTAGTACCTACGCTGAGGCAATGGAGTTATATGCTCACCCTCAAGAGGGAAGGGATCAGTTGAAAAGACTACTTTGGTGCCGTGTCTATAAGCAGGCTGTCCAGAGATGGGGACATCTCAGGGATCAAGGCACATTTTAACTTCTTTTCACAGTGTGATCAACAATTTTCTTAGAAGACAGGAAATTCTAACTGGTCAATAAGTATCCAGACTGGCAATATAAAAAAAAGTTTTTCATTTGGGACTCACATTAGCCTCTTTTAGAGCTTCTGCAGTGCAGTCTATACTGGGAAACAATACATTAGCTAGGAGTGAGAAAAGTTCATCTCAGAGGTTGTGGAAGCTCTTTAGGAGGTGAGCCATTTTCAGTGAGACATTAAATGAGCTGAAGGAAGAACTGGGAAGATGCAGCATTTGACCTATTTTATTTTTCCTTGTGTGATCAAACAGCCTTATCCAACCTGAAGCATTTTGTCTGTAAAATAAAATAATATTTTTTCAATCAATAGTAATGATTCAGTACCTGAGGAGAGATGTGAAAGGCTTCCAACTGTTGACCAGATGGACAAATACTCTGTAAATTACTTCACTGAACAATGCAGACATGAAAAACTCTTCATTTGGTCCCATGTTACCTACATATAGGAACATCAATCTGACACAAAATGCCTTTTTTACCTATAAACAGTTTGAGCTGCATGATACTGATAAAATACATTTGATTTTGAACAAAGTGAGGTTTTGAGCTTCTTTTCAGTTAATAACAGAAAACCTTATTTGGAATAGAAAATCTTTCTCCCAAATTACAGTTTATGTTTCCCCAAATGTTAATATGCTTCCCTGTTTCTGTATAATGCATAAGTCATTTTGTTTTCTTCTTGCTCCACATCTCTTAATTCTCCAAAATTTCCAAACTGATTTGCTTGAATTCTCTAGATCATTATTATCATTGCTTCCTGCATGTAGTTTTTAAATTTACAAACTACTGAACACAGGGTTAAGATAGGGATTGATGAATATAACAGTATTTCTTTGGTGCCATAGATGCTATTGTGCCATTGGTGTTACTATGCACAATAACAAACAAATCTGCTGTGCAGTTTTGTTTATGAGCCTTTAAATGTCTATTCACAAACTACATTGTCATCAAAGTAAATGGACAGTCACTTTAACTGCCATTTTAAAATTTCTCATATCATTTTAGAACTGATTGATAATGATAATGAATTTCCTTCTCAGTCTTTAATTGGACTCTTACGAAAAATGTTATGACATTGGTTTGCATGGTCTAAGTGAGGGGTATAGACAGTTATCCTACTTAGACTGTTTAAAAACAGAGAAGAAACCTTAAATATATTGTTACATGAAGTCTGAAAATGTTTGATTTCCACTGGAAAACAGAAAATCTGAATTTCATTAATTTATTTATCTGTTTGATTTTGTAACTACAATGTTTTATTCCCACCACAGGTTTTGAGCTTTCACATTGTGAGGACCCTGGTGTGCCACAGTTTGGATATAAAATCAGTGACCAAGGCCATTTTGCTGGAAGCACTATAATTTATGGATGCAATCCAGGTTATACACTCCATGGAAGTAGCCTTCTAAAGTGTATGACTGGGGAAAGAAGGGCATGGGACTACCCTCTGCCATCATGTATTGGTATTAGATTATTTAATTTTTTATTTTTTTATTTACTTAAACTATTATCTGAATATAAGAAAGAAAAAACTGTAAGGATTGTTAGATCTATGTGAAATCTGATCTGTATATATACAGATCTATTTACACATACATTTACAGATCTGACTGCATAACTCTCATCTAATCTGCGAGTGGTGTTGCCTTTTTTAAGTTTAAAAACAATAGTAATTATTAAACATTCATGCATACTGAAGTTCCTAATACGTGAAAATCTAGTTATAGTCAGCAAATAGTCAACATAAAAAGACAGCTTGTTCAGAAAGCCAGGACCATATATGTTTTATGAGGGATTGTAAAACTAGTAGGGTTTTTTTTTTTTTAATTGTATCTAAATAACATTAAGCTAGAAAACTTTTCATATATTTACATATAAATACTATAAAATAAATTAAAAGAAAAACTTAAAGATATGAAGAAATATAGAGTTATACTGTATTTTTGTCACTTGGCTTCTGTTATGTTGCTGTGATGAATAACAATATTATACACTTTATTACAGTATTACAATAACTTTATAAGTTGTGCAGGTACCTACAGGCTCAATTTCTTCCATAGGAGAGCAAAAAGAAGACAAGACACAAATATGCTAGTAATTTTTTTCCTTTTTCATCTCCTCTTAAAGGAAATTGGGATTGAGTGAGTAGAGGAAGCAAGGGGTGAAATGCACTTTGTGCCTAGATTTAAGTTTGAGAGAAAACAATGTACTTTGGCATAACTTTATCAAGACATAAAGCCCATTTAGGAAAAAATGCAACATATAAGAACTGAACAGCTCTCTTAGAGTGATAATTTGTGGTAAGCCTTAACTAACTTCTATGTCATTTAGGATATATGAAACCGAAGAATTAGGTGGAAAACATGGCATTGGAATGTGCAAGTAGCAAATAGGAGCTGTACAAAGAACATATGATGGAATTTGAAACAAAAAGATGGAATAAAATGTGAAGGTGCCAGAAAGTTGAAATTAAAAGTTTGAACAACAAATTACATTTTCAGTCCCATAATAAGTATTAAAAATCATAGGATGTATCACTGTAGTAGCACTCAGAGATATATATATACATGAGTGACTTCTTGCTTAGTTTTAAAACAGACCAAGGTAAATTTGTCTAAAGTTATTCCTTCATTTTTTATTCATTATGTAGATTATGTACTGTGCACTATTTACACTAACTGTGGGAGATTCAACTTTCTCATATTCTAAGCAAATATTCAAAACCTTGTATAGTTCAAGTCTAGGTGGTCTATTGGAAGGGGATCACTAGAATAGCTCACAGATGGGAGATAAAAACTGTTGTCGTGTATCCCTTCCATGACAGATGTTGTTTGGAGGAAGGTCCCTGGATTTAATTATTCAGCGGTCCCTCTCCAAAATAGATGCATACAGCTCAAAGGGTACAGGTTGGCCACCTTTGGATTAGGAAGTGAGCCAGATTCAGAGCTGACATAAACTTAACAAAATATGTCAACAAATTGAAATCCAGAGTTGAATCTGGACCTCTGTCAAAAGTGATGATATGCTGCATATACTCAAGGTTTTATATTCTTTTTTCTTTCAGTACTTTAAACCATCCAACTCAAATTACTATCTTTCAAAAAAATTACACAAATTAAGCATCTAGGTTTTGCACTGTCACCAGACTCTGTGAAAACTACATTATAATTATTCCAAAATGTTCTGTATAGGTGAATCTATTTAGAATGTGAATCAATCTGTAGTATAAACTTCCTGAGGTTTAAATTAATCTTATTCAAAATATATCTATTAGTCTGCTATTCACAGGGAGGTTATTGATCCATCCAGTTCAGAATACCGTGTATTTGTATGTATTGCTCTTCCTTAAGCAAACAGAAGTACATGGATGGTGTCATTTAAATGAATTTAGGAATACTTTATATTGCTTTTGTTTATTTTGATTAGGTATTTCTCCATAGGCAAGTAGTGAAACATGTTACTTGCATCCAGAGAGTTAAACAGTTGTAAAGCTGTTGTCTGTATCAGCAGTAGTATCCATCCCAACCTGAGGACTGCATAGGTTTGGCTAAATAGATTTTAAAAGAACTTTAATTAAAACAAGTGAGACTTTTTGTATAGACAAGCTTAAGAAATCAATGCCAATTGTAAATAATAATCTTGAATTCCACATACCTTCTGGATCACTGCAGATGCTTTAAAATACTCTTGACAGTATGCAGTATGAACCCTATAAAATGTCTTAGATATCAGTTGATGTCTTCCTGGGCTGAAAAATATATGGTGAAAGATTAATGATGTCTTAGTAATGATACAACATGAGGAAATTGGCTAGAAGAGAACTGGGAAGCAGAAGGGCAGTCAAGAAATGCACAAGAACATCAGTAAGAAAAAGCATACTCAGTTTAGAAATGTTCCTCAAAGAAAACAACAAAATTGCATCACCACGGTTTTTGTACAGGACTGAGACCTCTTTTAGATATCTCTTTAATATGTCCAAACAAAAGCCTGAGTCTAAACATCTCTTACTCATCTGTGATCAAAACAGTCAGTTTTTGAGACTTCAAATTCAGTAATGGATTAAATAGCAGGAGGTGAAGATGAATCAGCAGTAAAACTGTTCTAACATTTCTGGTTTATAGGAATCCTTTCAACATTCTAACTTTTCGTTAGAATCAGATTGAAGCTAAGCTTCTTTGCTATGAAAGGAAATTGGAAAAAAATATTATTTTTGCAACACTGATGCCCTTTATTTCCAGAGTACTTGTTTATGAGTCAGGTAGCTGTATGCATTCAAGTTTCGTACTTACATGAACTTGGTCCCAGCCCACCACAAGATCTTTTAGGGTCTACAGATTGTTCAGGCAAACCCCGAGAATCTGTGAGAACAGTGATGCTTTGCATGAAATATTTTAGGTTGGCATGTACAAATAAAATTATTTTCTGGATATTTATGAGCAACATAAGTCAACAGACACTTTAATTTGCTGCTACTATCAGAAATAGGTTTAACAATGCTACTGTTCTTGTTTTAGTATGATTTTATGGCAGAATGACTATTGAGAAGACAATAGCAAAACTGTTTTCAAGCAGTTGTAGTAATCATAAATCTTAAATATGTGGTAAATGTTACAATACAACATACTATCCATGGAATCTGCAGGAAGAAATGTAGTATAATATATATTTCCTTTAATATATAAGTATTTATAAGTATAATATATATTTCCTTTAATTTGACATCCTTAGAAAAATCTTTAGCATTGACACTTGGAGGCAAAATTAAGATTCTTAATTAGGATTGTCTTCGTAGTAAGCAATCTGGAGATGTGAGATAAAAAGTGTTTTGCTGTGTTACTCCTGACTGCAACCTGAGAGGATGGTGCTTTTTGAGAAGTCACCACTTGCACAGCTGATTCAGCAACCAGCAAAACTGGGGAGTTGGAATCTTGCTGGAGAGGCAGAAATAAGCCACTGGGGAAAGAGAGGGAACCTTCAAAGATCATAATAAAAAAGCAAAATTAGATCTGTGAAAATTAGGAATTATAAACTTGTTGTTCAGTGGTCCTGGATGAAATGTAATTAATTTTAAATTTTATTCAGTTTGTCAGTGAGTAATTTTTTCTTTATAGTGTACTTACTTAATTCCTTACTCTACTGGAGGAATAATAGATTATGCTATCCTCAGAATTGAATAATTACAAAAGATTTTTTTTTTAAAGAGTATTTAGGAATTAACAGATTGTCAAAGTGCTTAAAAAAGATATGAAAGGCCACCTGTCTCTGCAAATTTGCTTTTATTATGTCAGAAAATCCATCGAGTAGCATTTCAATTATATTTTATCATGGAACTCACAGATCATAAGGTAATAAATCTCTCAACTGATATTTTAGGTGATGTTAATCAAATGATCTAATCAAAGCATTATTTTGGCTTTGTACTTCACAAGAGAGAAAGCATTGGAGGGACTTTAAAAGGAAAGGAAGTGAAATAGGAAGGCTTTAAAGTTCTCAGGGACCTACATTAAAAAAATCAGGTTTTCTCAAGGATTAGGCATTAAGATTATGAAATACTCAGTTTTGCCTAATGACTGGCTGAGGCCATCTAAGAGGGAGCTACTTACCATCTGTTGTCGTCTAAGAAATATTATAGCTTCACTGTGAGGACAAGTTTTGGGTAAGAAGTTTTACAACTTTTTTTCTAGCCTGAAAGGCTGATTTTCTCTCTGAATAGCCTGTTTTTATTTAGTATGTTTCCTTTCTTTAAAAAAAAAATATATAATTTTGTACTTACTAATTTATTTAGTTTTCTTAATTTAATTCTACTGCTTTAGGGTGACATGGTATTCTTGGTTCTTTTTTTTTTTTTTTTTTTTTAAAGTAACAATCCATGTTCCTTTCATTATATAATGGTATGTTTTCTAATTATTATGTTGTGTTCAAAACTATTAGAAAAACATAGGTGCCAAAGGAAAATACAGAAATATTCAAATAAAACCACATTTACAGGTTCCTTTCCCAAGGCACTTCAAGTCCTTATGTGCTCTCTTACAATCTTAGGGCATACAGTCAGTTTAGTTGTGTTACTTATTCAGCAAAAGAATAGATGTATAAATTGTTTGCTCACATGATTAGCTGGAAGACCATCTGTAATGAATTAAAAGTAACACATTACGTAATGTTGTTTTTTATTAGCTGAATGTGGAGGCCGTTTTAAAGGAGAATCATCAGGAAGAATCTTATCTCCTGGCTATCCTTTTCCCTATGACAACAATCTGCATTGCATGTGGGTGATTGAAGTAGACCCAGGAAACATTGTCAGGTACTGAAAATGAAACTTACAATTATAACAAATCTTTTTGGTTATATAATAACTAAATCTTACCTGTACAGTGGAGAATAAAAGGTATTTAGAATTTAAAATTTAAGATGCAGCTCAAGGCCAGTATTTTTGGCATTCTAAGTTTGAATATGTAGGTTTGTGTTGAAACTATCTATTTTTCAATAAACATTGTCTGATGAAGATCAAGCTTTAAAATTGGTTATATATTTGTGAAACACTGCTGAATTTTAAACCAATTCATATATGTATATATGCAAACATATATACAAACTAGAACTGTTAACTGGAAATCTGATTACAAAATATCTAATATGAATGATATTTTAATGCCAAAGTTATAAGATTGAATATGTAAAAAGTGCTGGAGTCAGCAGAACTGTTTAGTGGAAGAGTCTACATTAAAAAAAAAAAAACCTGCATATCAGTAGTTCTTTTTAGTTAGACATTTATTCACACTATATAGCTAATTGCATGAGTTTACAGTTCTAGTTAATTTGTTTTGATGAGAATGTGATATATAATATTGTCTTAAGAAAAACAAAACTGTTTTCTGAAAAGATTGTGTGGATACTTGTAGATTATTTGAATAGCTAAAGTAATATATTATTTCATGGTAGACAAATTCAAATATTGTTAGTTTTTTTCTTTCAAATACATTTCTGTATTGGGCATTTACGCATCCAAAGGTAAAGGTGTGAAACATTATAGAAAATCACCCTTGGAAATCAAAGTTTATTTGCTTTTTTGGTTTAGTTTTGTTGCTAAAATATGTTGTTGAGTAATATGAAAGCTGACAATAAAATCATGGTATTCTTACAGCCTCCAGTTTCTTGCTTTTGATACTGAGGCATCCCATGACATTCTACGAGTTTGGGATGGTCCACCTGAGAATGAGATGTTACTCAAAGAAATTAGTGGATCCCTTGTTCCTGAAGGCATTCACAGTACACTCAACATAGTAACTATCCAGTTTGACACAGATTTTTATATCAGCAAATCTGGATTTGCCATACAGTTTTCAAGTAAGTTGATGAATTAAATTTTTTTTTTTTATAAGGTAGTTCACTCATAGATAATTGTAGTGCTGGGAAAAATTGAAATCAGTGACAACATTTCTGACTTTGTTAGAGAAAGAATTGGCCTAGACTTACAGATTTGTTGTAAAGGTATATTATTATATTTAAAAAAAAAAAAATCATGTCCTTTGCTTGTTTGGCTTTGTTTCAAGGGCAGCTGGGGCAGTGCCAGAATGCTCGTAATTATGACTAGTGTTTTTCACAAAGGAGGTGATGTAGGCATATTAAAGGCTCCATCCTTTCCTAATCAATAAGAGTTTCTGCTTTCAGAGACATCTGTGCAG
>NW_008824542.1:3965741-3970442 GCF_000699105.1 Pygoscelis adeliae
TAGCACTACAGGAACAGCAGTGTCCTTCTCCCTTTTGCCTTCTAGTGCTATTTCATCTTATTACAGGCAGCAGGATGACAAATCTGAACAGTTACTTAACTGTTATTAAATTCCTTTAGACATTTTTAGTGCTGAAACAGAAGAAATCATTGAGTGAGGTCCATTTTGACCTCTTTTTTTTTCTGGTCAGTGAAATTTATATATTTTTTCAAGATTAGCAAGATCTGTTCTAATATCATTATTTTGTTTAGCAGTAGCAATGTTTCTAACATGGGTTGATACAGAGACTCTTAATGATAACATTATTTACCTTGTTGTACTTCCTGTGCTCGGTAGTTGCATTAGCCCTTGTTTTCCCCTACCCTCATTTTTTCTATATGTATGACAAATACACGTGTGTGCTCATAGTAATTTGAAGGAAGAATGAAGTATGTGAATGAGAGGAAAAAGTAAAGGTATTTAATTTGTAGTGAAAGAGTGCCTCTGGTCCATCTGCTGGTTTTTAAAGCCATGAACAGTTTTTAATTCCTTGGCTCCAAGATATTTTTGCCATTTTACCACCTTACCCCCTTCCATAGCCTATTTGAGAGAGTCTCATATATCTGCTTTCCAGCCTCAGACATGCTCCTTTATTTAATGTTGAGGCCAAAAAGGGAATGGAGAGATCATTATGCACTGAACTTATTCAGGTAGTCATTTAGGGTGAGCGGAGAAAAATGCAGACCAAGAATGGAGTTGCAAGGAAAAATTGATGGGACAGGAGTAAAGCCATAAAGCAGCTACTGATGTACTTCCAGTGCTTTACCTGAAAAGAAGTTTTAGAGTTTCATCTGAAAGGAGAGGTATTTTATTTAATTCTCCATGCTGTTGCAGTCTGTTGAGATCTAATGATGACAGTTTAAAGGATCCATGAAGTGTTACTGCCTCAGCATTTCTCTTACTCTTCAGTCTAGATTCACAAAAAACACAGTCATCCTTCTCAAATACTTGATGTTGCACATTTTGGGTATATACTCCTGATTAGAATCGCAGATATTTATTTTTTTTTCCCCCTAAGTTAAGATTTTAAAAATTATGTATAAATAGCTACACAACATGAATTACACTGTTGCTGTATGGACATATTATTTTACTAACCAGGAAAGAAATGTATTTGAAGAGATGGAGGAAAGAAAAAGATAAATCTGTGCAACTTTGTTTCAAGCTTTCATACACTTTCTTTGAGTATATAATGTTGTCTGAGTGAAACAGATGGTGTCTGCATACGTTAGCTACAGTGTAATTAACAAACAGAAAGCTCACACAGGGGAGGTATTTGCTTTTACTTTCCTCTTGCCATTTCATGAAATTGTGTGTGAGTATTTAACTGTATTATTGGTCCTTTAACCTCAAGAGGAATGTTATTGAATGACAACAGATATTTTATGTTCAAACCTTTTTAAGACCTTGAATGCTTTATTTTTTTTATATATTATTTTCTTTATCTTTAAACTAAAAATTTGTATCTAAAAAGTGGATTAACCTTCTTATCAGTTCCTTACAGTTTTTTTATCTCATTTTCTCAACTGTTCATACCAATTCTACGTCTGTCATTTATTTAATGAATGAAAACGTTCACCATTGATAATATGGTATAATTTGAATTTGACTCCTTTACAAGTCATCCAATATATACAGAAAATGAATTAGTATATAGTAACATAAATTACAGGTCAGATAGCATCCTTCACCAAATTAAAGGGGTAGGGGGAAAGCCTAGAGAAGTGGAAATGTTACATAAATATTAGAAAGAAAATTGTAATTTAATTAGTATTATATATTACAGCTGATACTATTAGATTTGTCTCTATCTAGGGCTGCCCAACACAACCCTTTACAAGGCATTGCAGCTATAAATAATTTTGTAAAATTTAGGGGATAGGAAGGAGAAGGGAGTCAAAATGAGATTTTCTTGCCCATTGCCTCAATTAGTCTGTTTTGTTTGTTTCTTTTTGTTTGCTTGCCTTTTGGGGGATAAAAAAGAATGGGTTTTGTTATCTGAAATAGTAGAAATATTTCCATGATTTTAACATTCATAATCTCTTTCCATAAGTAATTAACATGAAGGAAACTATTTATTTTACGCTGAACTAAGGAATACTGCAGACTTCTTTATGGTTGACAAGGATAAATTTTCTAAGTTAGTACAATTGTGCATTACTTTGAGAGGGAGAAGAGAAAGTGATGGATTTGGGATGAAATAAGGGAGCTCAGCCTGCTCATGCTTCTGTACTTTCCACCATCATCAAGTATCTAGGACTAATGAAAGTACAGCTTGTTTTATATGTCTAATGTAAACAAAGAAATAAATGCTACTGTTCATGTGTCGTGGGTTAACCGAGCCAGCAACTGAGCACCACACAGCTGCTCACTCACTCCCCCTGTCCCAGTGGGATGGGGGAGAGAATCAGAAGAATAAAAGTGAGGAAACTTGTGGGTTGAGATAACAACACTTTAATAATTGAAATAAAGTAAAATAGTAATAATAGTAATAAAAGAATATACAAAGCAAGTGATGCATGATGCAATTGCTCACCACCCATCGACTGATGCCCAGACAGTCCCTGAGCATTGGCCCTCTGGCCAGCTTTTCCCTAGTTTATATACTAAGCATGACGTCACATGGTATGGAATGTCCCTTTGGCCAGCTGGGGTCAGCTGTCCTGTCTGTGCCCCCTCCCAGCTTCTTGTGCACCTCCAGCCTTTTCAGTCAGTAGACCATGAGAAGCTGAAAAGTCCTTGACTAGTGTAAGCACTGCTTAGCAACAACTAAAACATCGGTGTGTTATCAACATTATTCTCATCCTAAATCCAAAACACAGCACTGTACCAGCTACTAGGAAGAAAATTAACTCTATCCCTGCCGAACCCAGGACAGTATCCACCCCTTATTCTATACCATCTATGTCATGCCCAGGTCCCCACATTTTCCAATATATTCCGTTTAATCACCACCACTTTTCCTATCTTTTGATATATATACAGACACAGGTATCATTCCCTTAGTCTATGGGCCATCCCTCTAAAATGTTAGTTGGGTTGATTTAGTCCGTGACTTTGGGCTCCATCTGTCATAACAATCCTTCAGGGCAGGAGAGGTGGTATGTGGTGTTGCATGCTGAAGCCAGTTCTGGTTCTATTATCACTGTGCTTTGCTCGATTTTCATCAAAGTTCATTCTTCATTAATCTGGGTGATTCGTACTGTAATACGATTGATATGGCACATAAACACCATAGAAGTGATGATATACAATGTTATATAGCAATTACCATCATACAATTAGATTTATTTGCTATTCTCACCCAAAATTAAATCCCTTTGAGATACACATCGGAATTCCCCATCCTCTCACATCACCCACCAAGTGCACCCAGGTCCTTGAGCAAAAGCAATCCCACGGATGGGTTTGCCTTTGCCCAAGGCAGGACTAACCCAGACTGTCTTCCCCAGCATATTTTTTTATTATTTTATATATATTTTTATGTGCACTACAGGGACTTTATCCACTTCTACGGTACGTAAAAGTTATGACTGGTGTCCTGGTTTTGGCTGAGACAGAGTTAATTTTTTTCCTAGTAGCTGGTACAGTGCTGTGTTTTGGATTTAGCATGAGAATAATGTGATAACACACTGATGGTTTAGTTGTTGCTAAGCAGTCTTTATACTAAGTCAAGGACTTTTCGGCTTCCCATACTCTGCCAGTGAGGAGGTGCACAAGAAGCTGGGAGGGAGTATAGCCAGGACAGCTGACCCAAACTGGTCAAAGGGATATTCCATGTTATATGACGTCATGCTCAGTATATAAGCTGGGGGGAGTTGGCTGGGCATCAGTCGGTGGGTGGTGAGCACTTGCATCACTTGGTTCCCCCCGCCCCCCTCCAGGTTTCTCTCTCTCTCTCCCCCTCATTGTTTTACTTTCCATTACAATTTCTGCCCCTTCCCCCCCTCCCACTCCCCCAAGTATTAAACTGTTCTTTTCTCAGCCCACAAGTTTTCTTACTTTTGCTCTTCTGATTCTGTCCCCCATCCCACAGGGAGGGGGGAGGAGGAGTGGCTGTGTGGTGCTTAGTTGCCGACTGGGGTTAAACCGTGACAACTGGGCAGTGGCATGGGGCACAGGATATGTTTCCAGCCATCCGGTGGTTGTTTCCACCATGGTGAGCACATGGTTCTTGCCTTGGCGTGTTTCTGTGAGTGTGATATAATCGATCTGCCAGACCTCCCCTTATTTATATTTCAGCCATCGTCCTCCATACCAGAGAGGCTTTAACCGCTTGGCTTGCTTGATTGCAGCGCATGTTTCGCATTCATGGATGACCTGTGCAATAGTGTCCATGGTCAAGTCCACCCCTCGATCACGAGCCCATCCATATGTTGCATTTCTTCCTTGATGGCCTGAGGTGTCATGGGCCCACCAAGCTATAAATGATTCACCCTGATGTTGCCAGTCCAGATCCACCTGAGCCACTTCAGTCTCAGTAGCCTGATCCACCTGCTGGTTGTTTTGATGTTCTTCAGTGGCCCGACTCTTGGGTACGTGAGCATCTACGTGACGGACTCTTACAACCAGGTTCTCCACCCGGGCAGCAATATCTTGCCACAGTGCGGCAGCCCAGATGGGTTTGCCTCTGCGCTGCCAATTGCTCTGCTTCCATTGCTG
>NW_008824542.1:3974018-3988594 GCF_000699105.1 Pygoscelis adeliae
GCTCTGGTTAATCTGTTATTATCTCAAACCCTTTGTGCCCCACCTTGGGTGCCAAAAAGCACTGTTGTGGTTTAACCTCAGTCGGTAACTGAGTACCACACAGCCGCTCACTCACTCCTCTCACCCGGGTAGAATGGGGGAGAGAATCAGAAGAATAAAAGTGAGACAACTTGTGCGTTGATATAAGAACAGTTTAATAATTGAAATAAAGTAAAATAATAATAATAATAATAGTAATAATAATAGTAATAATAGAATATATAAAGCAAGTGATGCATGATGCAATTGCTCACCACACACTGACTGATACTCAGCCAGTCCCCGAGCAGTGACCCCCCTGGCCAGCTTTTCCCATGATGTCACATGGTAGGGAATATCCCTTTGGCCAGTTTGGGTCAGCTGTCCTGGCTGTGCCTCCTCCCAGCTTCTCAGTTGGTAGGGCATGAGAAGCTGAAAAGTCCTTGACTAGTGTAAGCACTGCTTAGCAACAACTAAAACTTCAGTGTGTTATCACATTATTCTCATACTAAATCCAAAACACAGCACTGTACCAGCTACTAAGAAGAAAATTAACTCTATCCCAGGCATATTGTCTTTGATGTGTAGTGTATCATTTTCTTGTTGGACATCTGCAAACCATAACTATGAAATCTCTTCACATAAACTGTAAAATTTTTCACTTTCTGCTGTCTCCTTTGAGATGACAGTGAAGGAACACAACAGAAAGCAGAGCCCACAAAGCCTGAAAAACAAAGTGCAAAAAGATGTCTAATGGAGCAGAATATTAAAAAAACTTTGTATATACGTGTAAAAAAAAAAAAAAAGGACCTGTGGTGATTCAACAGTAGGATTGCAATATGAGGATTTTGGAACATGTCTAAATGGGATGAACAGATTGAATAATGTACCTAGAAGACAGGTGCCAGAGGTCTTCCCTTAAATTAGGAGAAGAGTGAAAGGTTGACAACAGGCCACAAGCAATATGCAAACAGGAAGTACCTGTTACAGCATATTTTCTCTGAACTGTCAGAGACAGGGCATGAAGAGCCCAATACATACTGGAAAAAAACCAATGAAATCAGCAGTAACTTCATTTGGTCAGTAAATTCTGCACAAAATAGAAAATTAGGCCTTGAAGAAAAGTGAAGGAGAAAGAGAAGGGAAGCAGTATGTATTTGCCAGACACACAGGCAGTATATCTCAGGGTCAGACAAAAGTATTAAGCATAATGAAACATTTTCTTCAGATGACATTGCTTCATGTCACCAAGCTGAAAGTAGTAGCTGAGAGAGGAAAAGACAGAGAAAGAGAATTGAAAAAAGTTGAGTGAGAACATTGAAGTGCAAAAGATTGTGTGATAATAATTGTGTGTGCTTAAAATAACATTTTTGGTCCCTTTAATACATGTGAAGTGTGTAATATCAGATCAGATCCTACTGAAGTTGATGAGATTATTTCCATAGATTTCAAGAGCTTTTGAATCTGGTATTACAGGGAAGTTTCCTCTCTGCTAGCTTTAACAGTTCAAGTGCCATTTATCATTTATGCAGAAAGGAAGGGTCTGTATTCATCTTTCATAAGCCATTATTTCATCATTAATAGCTGCACTACTGAGTCACTCAGCATTACAAACTGCATTCTGCTCAGGCCTAACTGTGCAGTCACATTTCTGACTAATTAAACAGCACACAATGTGTGAAACAGGTTAATTTATAAGTACTTTTGAAATGATAAATAAATAAATTGTCCTTTTGGTCACGTCACCATAAAAATAACTTATTTTAATTATATTGAAGACTGAACTTCCTTAATTTAAACCCCATGCAACATAGTTTGGCCAAACCTTTGTGCCTTACATCAATGCAAAGCCTACTCATTTGCCCTAAATTTACAGATGTAGAGTTTAAAATAGACTTTATCTGACTTGTGACATGGCATTTCAGAGAGCTCAAGCTGATTTGGTTCCAAATTGGGAATGTCATGTGTTTCATTAATGTTTTAAGTTCGTATTTCAATTTCATGTGTGTGAAATCTATTCTTTGAATCTGAAAAATCTGCTGGTATGATTTCTG
The DNA here is from genome assembly GCF_000699105.1 of Pygoscelis adeliae. Classification (NCBI taxonomy): domain Eukaryota; kingdom Metazoa; phylum Chordata; class Aves; order Sphenisciformes; family Spheniscidae; genus Pygoscelis; species Pygoscelis adeliae. Next base: position 3,976,091 of record NW_008824542.1, read on the forward strand.
TTAAGCAATACAAAACTGAACACCGTACTTTAGGTTTCTCGGAAAAAATTTGTAATTCTGGTGGGTGATTTTACTTGCAAACAAAATCCATTACAGATCTTTATAATTGCCTGTAAAACAAAATAAATTTGGAAGTGCAAAAATGTCTTTATGTGGAATCATAATGTTATAAATGAAACTACTTTTCAATTTCAGAAAAGGTTCTTTTTAACTTCCTCATCAATTTTTTCTCTTTGGTTAATCCAATCTCTTTCATTAAATTCTTTCAACTTAACTATTGATCGAAATAGTGCACAAGACAGTCAAATGTTTCTATAGCAGTACATTTGTACAAATCTTTGAAATTATTCCAGCTAAGATACTTTGAAGATTTAATTAATAGCATGTACTTTATTTTCTATTTTGTATTAGTATTAGTCAGTAAAAGATATAGTCAAAAGTATATGGGTTATGCTATTTTGTGTAACAGTTGTCTTCCTAACAGATAATTGTGACATCAACAGAAGGGCATTACAATTTGGTCTGTATCCACATACACAATTGTATGATTTTAGTCACAGTAGCAAATCAGAGAATGAGGGGATAAGGAATCCTGATCATCAAATAGTAGCTTATGCTTAATAATACAGTTTGCCTCTTTAGGTTCCTTTGGGACCAAAATTATGTGCCTTGATTGACTGGATAAGGAGTATAATCTCAATGAAGTTTTCCCTTCCTTGCATTTCCATTACTACGAATAAGTAAGCAAAACTGCATGAAACCAGGGCTTGCTACTTTTTGTCTTCTGTGTACAAATAAATATCTCCAAACCCACTCATCTTCTGGAGATTTCACCCTGAAAATTAGTCTCTGCGTTCATATGCTACATTGGTTATTCAACAGTCCTTTTTTTCAATCTTACATAGAACTACAGGCAAACTGCAGTGTGACTGGCAAATTCATCAGCTGAGGTTTACAGGAATTACTTTGATGAAACTATGTAAAGATGACATTTTGCATCTTTAAATGTATGTGAAGTTCATCCTGCCTCATTGAAATATCTTACAATATGTTTTGTGTGTAGGAGAGTAGCACTGAGCTGGTTTTGCAGTATTCTCCCAAAAGGTATCTCGTTAAGTATTTGGTACAAAACACAGAAGAAAGCAGCATGGAATTGACGTTCAGTCATATGACTGGGGAAACCATTTTCCAATGGCAAATAAATGAGATGCCATAGTTATTCTGCTCTCTGTTTTCACTGACAAATTCTGGTATTGCGTTAATGCTACTTTGGAGATACATTTTCTGTTCAACATTTTCAGTATCAGTGGTTTCCTTTATTTATGATTCATGTGCCATCCTTTATAGATATACCCAGGCACACACATGTGTACATGCACACACATGTGCGCACGTGCGCACACACACACACACGATGGCCTCTTTCCTGAAAGTAGAGCTACATCTTCAGGACTGTTATCCTTTTTCTACACTCAGATTAGAGTAGAATGCATAAGTGTACAGAAGAGACAGCTATTTTGAGATTTATCTTCTGTTTCTCCAAGGTCTTATCCTCCTCTCACTTATGCATCTCTCATTTTCAGTCAATGAGTGTAATTGAAGTGCACTTTCTATTGTATATAATCCATACCATAAGAAAGAAAGGTGTTTTGGAAGTTTTATTGCTAGCTTGTAATGGAATACACATATCACAAAAATCTATCTAGAGAGAAGTAATATTTTGAGAGAATGGCTAAAATATATATATAAGTTAAATTCCTTGAAGGCATATCAAACTAGATTTACACTTAATCAGTGATACTTTTTCATGTTCTGTAACTAATCTCGCTGCCTTTTGAAAAGCTTTCACTAGTGGAATCCAGAGCCTCTTTCTCAAGCCCAAGAATTCTTTCTCAAGAATTCTTTCAAATTCTATATATGGATTTTTACATCCCATATATATCTTCTTACTTCAGTTTTGAGAAGACTTCAAGTTTGTTAGCTCATTGTCTGTTCCAACTTTCCCTGTTACCCCATTCCTGGCTAGGGCTGGGTGTTTTGTAACATAGTTAAATTAAAGGGAGATACTTGCTGCTATTTTATTGCCATAGAAATTTTTCTTTTTTCTTAAAAGCATTCCAGTAAGCTGCCTGATCTCTGGCTGGACATATTCAGACATGCAGTCTGAGATATAATTCGTTTACACAGAGGAATTTTAAAACCTTGCAAAAAACAATCAGATCTTTATTCTTATTTATATTCCCATTGTTGTTTTGGGAAGGTGTAATTTGTATAATGAGACTAAAGAAAACAGAAGCTGTTTTCTGACAGTGTTCTGTAACTTTTTGCAAGTGATCATAGTATAATGCTTTCCTAAATCAAAAATTTTAGTTATCTTAACAAAGGTCAGAGTAGTGACATTCAAGTGTATGGGCAGAATGTTACCAAATAATGAGGCCAATTCTGTATCAATGCCAAAACATTCAATTATAGCATGAAAAAAATTAAAGCAATAAGTCAACAAAAGCTGAATACTTCAGACAGATTAAACACCTTCTTACTTTATCAGGTGTCAGGAGCTCCAAATTTGGCCCTATCTTTAAGAACTCCCAAAATATTAATAGAGTTTTGAAACTGTAAAGCTATAAAGCATATATACAATTTGTGATACTAAAAGACAAAATACAAAATTTAACTTTTAAGATAGGAGCAATCTTCCCCTCTCTTCACAGGATTTCGGTTCACCCAGAGTGCAAAATCAAGGACAAGGCAAACCAGCAGTGCTGTTCTCTGTTGCACAACTGTGTCCTTAACAGTTGCAACAGAACAGGTTGCACACTATTCTGTAAAGAATCAAATTCAACAGATGTATTTTCATTCAGATCATCTTAATGATCTTTTCAGTAGAAATGGTATTAAAAACCAGGTGATCATTGGTAAGATTTTTCAATGCATGAGTAGCCCTTGTGTGTGGTCCAAGATCCTGGTGATTGTTTCTTTCTGAGAAGCTATTTCTATCTCCCTGTATTCATATACGCATATAAAGAAATATGTCATCTGAAATAGGGATAGATCTGGTATAAAAAGCTTATAAAACCCTATAGTTTCAAAAAAACCCAAACACCAAAACATGCAATTTAAATGAAATTAAGATTTTCAAAACACTTCTCCCCAGCTGGAATGCATTGCCAGCATGATTACATATTATCACAGTATCCATTTTCTGCTGAGTTCCAGCAATTATCTGAAACCATATGTCAATTAATTTATTTGGGGCTGAGTTTCATATTCAGTGCCAAAGCTATGAGCAAATGCTTAAGTGATAATAGGTGTTCAGAACTGAAGAGTTCATATTTATGGAAAAAGAGATCTACTTATGAACTGGGAAAAAAAGCTCATAAGGTTGTCCAATAAGACATGATAAGAGTGTCGTACTTCAGATGGTTTTGACAAAATGCATTTTAACAACTAATGTAAATTGACAACAACAAAAACAAGAAGAAAAAAGAAAATTAGGTTATGTCATTAAACCTGTGTCTGTTATCTTCCTAAGAACTAAAATGTATCTGACAGCAAAATCAGATAAAGTCCCTTAGGAAAGAACTTGATCTCCACTGTTCCCCCCACAAAAAAAGATGTGAGACTATACCAGGTTACAATGTAAATAACACTTCTAAAACAAGTTCAGTTAATAATTGCTATAAAATACTTTTGATTGATAATCAGTAGAATGCATAAAATAATCCGGATACAAATTCTGAATACAATAGCAATGAAATAATATTTAAGAATGCAGTTGGCCATGTAGTCTGTGTTTTCCAACTTGAGTTATCGGGTAAGCATTCTAAAACCTACCATTACTGGTCATACAAACCATTGCTGTTGGAAACACAGAAGTATAAATCTCCAGATTTCATAAAGAATCATATGTGATACAAAACAAAACTAACATGATGAATATTTAATAACATGGGACTTGGCATCTATGGTAACCATGAATTCGTAATGTCTTGCAGAACTACCTCTATTGTTGAGCTTTCTTGGAAAATCTAACAGGTGAATCTACACTGATTAAACTATGTATGGAGTGAATTTCTTAATGAGCTCCAGTATACAGCAAATATGTATAAGGGTTTAACTAAAAAAAATCATGAATGTGTGGCAGGAGAAAGATGCAAACACACACCAGACAGATTTTTTTTTTTTTTCTTTTTTTTTAAGGCCCTGGCCAAATTTACTTTTTTGTTTTGTTTTGGCTTTTTTCCCCAAAATGATTAATAAGTCTCCTACCTGTCAAATAAAATTATTAAAATAAATTGTGTTTCAATAGCTAAGAATAAGATCCTTGAAGCCAACTCTATGCACAGAAATTTAAGTAATTATTTAAGTCTTTCTATGAGCAGCAAATTCAGTAAAATATTTTTTAAAAACTCAGCTTTTCCACCTTCTAAAAACTTGTGTTTTCTTTCGAAGTTTCTTAAAGAAAATAATCTTTCCAAAACAGGGTCCTGAGCGCACTAAACAGGCCTTACTGGCCCTGAGCATCCTCAACTGGGAACCCCCTTACCCCCTGCCCAGGAGCCCCATTCCAGCTCAGCACAAGGCTCCTGAGCAATGCTGTAGGAGTGCTAGTCTCCAGCCCTGTGGATGGACCCCTTGGACCTACACTGTGGGGAGCTTGGCTCCTGTACAGACCCTTCTGCCCTACGCTGTAGGGAGCTTGGCTCCTAGATGGACTGCAAGCCAGTCATATCCCTGGATTATATTGCCTGACTTAGAAGTCATTTTCAGAGGGTAGATGCTTTTCCCCCAAATCCCTCCCATGTCCCACTTGTCAAATGTATACTTAGAGCATAGTATGTTATGGGGATACCAGGCATGGCTTTACTTTCTATATTTTTTGGTAATAATTGTCTTCAAAAGATTGTTAGTCAGGTTCACCTCTAATGCTTTTTTGCAGGTTGGGATCTCCCAGAAAACTTTGTACTCAATTTATGTGTGGGTGTGGATGCATGACCCTGTGCATGTGCCCACATATAATGCAACAGAAGTTTAAGAGAACAATACCACACAAAGACCTTGCTGGTTATTTATTATCAGGATAATATTACCAAAATGGGAATATTATTTGTTACACACTGGGAAACAGGGGGAAAAAAAAAAAAGAAAAAAAAAATTACCTTGTAAAGGACCTTGCAGCAGTCTCCAGCGTGCATCTTTTCATGCAATTTTACACGTTGTGGCTTGCCTGTTTCTGTGAGCCTGGGGACAGCCAGTGAAATCCCCTCTGAGGGACTGCACAGGTGCATAAATTCACAAGAAATCTGTAACTCGCTTAGTGAACTTTTTTTTCAGGACAGAACAATCTACTTGACTTAACCCTTCTTTTGACAATAACATGCATACAATCTATGTTTGACAAATCCATGTTTACAAAGACAAGTACCCAAGTACGCAGGACAGTTGGGGTGTCAGGACCTTCAAGCTTTGTGTTACACACCCCTTTTTGTGCTATGCCCATTATGGTCCCTATGAGTTCAGAGGCAGCCATGGAAATTCCCGTGGAGGGCTACTGGGGAGGAGTGTTATCCTTCCTGTTCCAATGAATAACCCTTCTTCAGTCATCTGTTTCCTGTTCTGATGTGTGGTACCAGGCTTGGTGCTAGGATGCATTTGGTCAGTGCTTAGTGTAAGAGGGAAATAAGACTCAGAAAGGCTCACTGAGGGTTATAGAGATATGGTGGAGATGGGCCCTGCTGTCTGCAAGATAAGTACCATTCCTATGGCTTTGGACAGCAAAATGACCTGTTGGCTGTGCCAGAGCCTTGGATTGTCAAGGTGGTTGCTGCTGCTGCTCTGAGAAGTTTTGGAGTGTGTGACCTGGAAGCCACTATTGACAAATCCACAGCATCTATTGCTCCATCATCTCTCACAGTCCATACAGCAACAAGAAAAGCAAGCCAATCTGCTGTCCCAGCCCTAGACATTCAATGTGGACCTTCTCTTCTTCCAGAAATTCATTCAAGAATTTCATCTGTTGTCTGGTCTTGGAAGATCTGCAACGAAGACTTAAACTGATGATTTAGCTATTTTCTTTCCAAGCTTTTATTTAATTTTAAAATACTTAGGGATTATTTGAATCAGAAACTGAAGCTAGGCCTACGTATTGCATTCTTTGAGCTATTGACTCTTGAACTAGTCAGGAAGTTCTATGTGAGAAGCCACATCAATATGTATTCTATCTTCTTCTTCAAATTAGACAGGAGAGTCTACTCTCTGTGTAGACCACCTCTGAACTGTGGTCTATCCCAGTCTACTAATTTCTGTGTTTTGGGGGTTTTTGTTTCTTTGGGTTTTTTGTTTTGGGCTTTTCATTTGTTTGTTTGTTTTTTTCCCATGCAAAATAAACCTGACCTATCTTACACCTCCTAACTGACTTACTGTTGCAGAATCTGAGAGGAATGAAACCCAAAGTTAAGTGCCTAAGATGACGTAGCTAAGAGTTAGGTAAACAGAGAACTTGCCTAGACAACCTAGAATACCCTGGTTGTGCAAAATGTTAAACTCTTTTTGTTGAAGTGGTGCATTGTCCCGAATGAAATTCTGATTCTGTGCTTCATTCTTAATATTTTCCTATTTTAGTCTTCAAACGCTAACTGACAAACTTAGATAGAATCTATGAAGTCATGCAAAGTCAACAAACTGAGTCTGTGGTTAGAATTTACTTAAGAATTATAATGGCTATGCTCCTAAGTCTCTGTTAGATCCACAGCAGAAACAGAAGTTAAAAATAGACAAAAAAAAATTATCTCAGCAGTGCTTCTGTTGGTAGAAGACTGAATAAAAACACTGTGGCTATTCTATTCTTTCTTTTTCAGGAAAAGTTGTATAGAAGGTTAGATTTGAGATAACAAATACCAGGCTGATCTGATTCTCAAACAGTGTTAGAGATGCAGGGAGACTGCAGTGTCCATACGGGTAAAGGTATTACATGAAGTCTGGGACAGCTTGAATTTTGAAGGTGCAGTCTGTCAGGATTGGTTCAGGCTGATGCAGGTTTGAAAGACAAACAATTATAGAAAGCCTTTATTTAAAGTGATAGGAGTTTAGAAGAACATGTTGGTTTAAATAAGTTAAGAATATTTTTTTTACATGCTGTGTGTTATGAAGAGCTTAAAATTTGGAAGGCTTAGAGCTTCTGTCCTGATTTTGTGCTCTCAAAAACAAAAAAAAAGAAAAAAAAATTGCCCCCCCCCAAATTCTCAAATAAACAACTAAAATTCCCTTTTCTTTTCTCTCCAGAAGACATGCACAAATGAATCAAAATGAAGAAGTAATTTTGTCTCAGGGTTGGGATTTAGACTCTTTACTGATATTAGACTTGGCATGCATTAGAAAACTAAATTTAGAAATCACTGTTAACAGCAAGAAATCCCAAGACATTTATTGTATTGATCCCAGCATAAGTGGAGTCTATTACTGCCTTGTCACACTTTTAATGCCATATTTCAAAGTATCTTTCCTGCATGAAGATGGAGCTGTCATCTTAGGATATTACGGACACATCAGATTGCCTGGGCTTATGAACTATCAGAAACCTTTGGACCCTGGCAGTAACTTACTGTTTTTGAGGCAGGAACGATCAATTTACAATAATTTAATTATCTGATTTATTGTTTAAGTGCATTTCGGTGCCTTATTATTAAAAAGATGTATCAAAATGTTTTTATACCCCACATCAAGGACATTTGTAGACAGATCTGTGTTTAAATTTTTTCTGGGTGTGACTGAATGCTGGTTTAATGGCTTCTGCAGCTCTGTAGGAGCATTTGTACAGTCATGTACAGCCAGTCAAGTGATGATTTAAGATACTTCCTCCTCTCATCTTAACTGCACAGAACATATGAATCTGTTCATATGAGTGCTCTTAGGACAAACCCAAACAAGTTTTGGGGGAGGGGGAATTCTTTACATGGCTTGGCTGCTATGAAAATCCAAAACAAGATTCTGCCCCACTTCCTTCAGGAAGGAATGGGGTAAGATAAGTAACCCTCCAGAGTAAGTCTTACTTGTGCCTGTGCATTGGCACATGCTTTCTGGAGAATTGGTGGTCTCATATTCAAGGTCTACGTTACAGAATATGTTGTACGGATATCTGAGCTAATAAGTCTCATTTGTGGGTCCTTTGGCTATTTCTGTATTAGCAAGTAGCATAGACTAAGAGGAACTGATAAATAGATTGAAACATTGCTGGCAACACTGTTCATATTCAGAGATATTCTTAGTTCAGAGTTGTTCTAATGTAGTTCAGAAGTGTACCTTCCAGTTTAGTTTCATCCAAAAAGGAATCAATTCATGTGCTCCAAAACTATGCCCCGATTAAAACAAAATACAATCTGGAGTTTTATTTCACAAACACACTCAGCTCTGAAGTGTGAAATGGTAATGTTGAAACACTTTCTGTCACTCTGACCGTGTAGAAAGATGTACAAGCTCTGTGTGTCTAATCCGTTCACTAATCTCTCGCCTACTGAACAGTTTGAGCACTGAGTCTCATTCATCCCCATCCTGAAGCTGGAGTTCTTGGTCAAGAACTGTATCTTTGAATTCTTAATCTAGCACAAATCTTCTAATTGATTGCAGTGTAATTATTCCAAACTAGCACTGCTCAGAGAAAGAAAAAAATAGGTTTCTGCATTTCTCTATCTTCATTAGGGAAAAAAAGCTCTCAGATGATCACACTCAGGTTCATGCTACACACACAGTCATTCTTGCACCTGTCATGCTGTGTGTACTAGGTAATAGACACTTTTTGGAGTTTGTCTTTTTCCCATCTAAAATGTAGTTTATAGCAATTTAATCAATTACATTTACAAATCATACCTCACTAGTTATTCAAGACAATGCGACAGCAAGAGAAGTCTTTTCTTAACTCTCAGTTTACAGTGATTGTAATAGAATAAAACCTGATGTATTCTTTTCTTACTTTATCTATCAAAATTAATATGTCACGAAGAATTTTAGGGCCTATATGTGAACTTATGGGGAATTGTGATAGCCTGCTCCATTTATTTTACAGAAAGCTCTCAAGACTGCATTGCAGGTATGCTAGCAAATTTATAAGGGACTTTATAATTCCTGAGCTTTTTGCTTACTCCACAAATTTTCTTGGGAATGATGAAGGTAGTGATTGAGATGCCTGAATATATAATAGGAAAAAAAAAATCAGTTCTTGTACTGAAATATACACTTCATAAATAAAACAGTATAAATACTTCAAAAGAAGACAAAAAAAATAGGCCAAAGGTAGATAATGAAAAGAAATATTCAAAAATAAACAGAATAAAGAGTCAAACAGAGTTGATAATGCAGTACAGAACACACCCTATCAAGACAATTATAATAGGGGTCCCCTCTGGAATCAAACAAACAGTTTTTACCTGTAGTAACGATGGGCTAAAGTCAGGCACATGAAACAAAAACTAAGGAGTAGAGCAGATATTACGGAAAGCTGTGATTAAGAAATTCCATTTGAATATATGGTTAATATATGTTAGCTCTCAAGAAATGCATTGATTCTATAATTATATATAGTACTGAGATTTTCCTTCTCCAGTTCCTTTTTTATATCATTATTTTTTACCTTGCCCAAGAAAAGATATTTCTGTATTTGAGGATTCTTATTCTGACAATTTGATTTATCAAAAAAAAAAAAATCCATCTCCTTTTTGAGGCATATATATGACGTCAAGTGAGTCAAAATAAAATCTATTATACCAAATTTATTCTTAAGATAGAGATTACATGTCTAATGTAAATTATTCATACAGGATTTTTCTCTCAATGGAAACAGATTGATGTATCAGGATGATGTTTCCTTCCATTCCATCACATAAGAATGTTAAGTGTCTAAGACAGAAGTATATGTTTCTTCCTTGTGATAATGACTGTGGAGGGAATCTGGGAAACAAGCCTATTAATATCCTATGTAAGGTTTTTACCAATTTTATCCAAGCACATTCCCAAAGACTGTAGGACAAATTATACTAACTATTCTAAGTTAATAGCTTTGTAGCTCTACAGTGTACTTGCACTAAGAAATCATCACTGTTTTATTACCCTGGTGATGATATTGAAGATAATGTCACACAACTACATGAAGAAATTACATATCATGTAATAGCAATACTATGGAGTTTTTTCTCTTTTTTTCTTAAACTGCCTCCTTAAAGTAGCACTTTAACAGAGAACACAGAAGCAAAATTTCCCACAGATTTTAGACAAATCAAAATGAAATGATTATTTATTTATGAGAAAAAAAAATATATCATTTCATGAATCCTAATGCTTTTAATGGATGCTGGGTTCTTCCCCTTTCTTACATTTTATTCATTGAGAATACATTAATTTATTTTTTATCAGCCTCTTGAGAATTTCTGTATGACATTCATGGTTGGTTCTAGAATAGTAGCTCACCTTGTCTGTCAGACTGTTTCATAAATCCTTCAGTTAGAATTGATACTCTTAATAGAGCTTTGCAAAGTGCCAAACAAACTCTGAAAAATGAGAATTAGACTTTTAAAGACTGAGTATTTAAAAGCCTAAAATCCAGACTTAATAGCCATTTATCTATTTCCACTGTGGGAGCAGAGAACCTGTCTTTTGCATTCTAGCGCTGTAATACAAAAATCAGTCTTAAAGCACTTTTTTATTTTTAAATGAAGTCTGTGTGTATTTAATATGAATTTCCAAAGTTAAAAAACAGTCATAGAATAGTTTAGGTTGGAAAGGACCTCTGGAGACCTTTAGTCCAAATTCCTGGTCACAAAAGAGTCAAACACATCAGGCTGCTTAGGGTTTTGAGTATCTCCAAGGTTGGAGATAAGACAACCCCTCTGGAAAAATTTTTCTGGTGTTTGACCACCCTTGTAGTGAACCAGTTTTTTCTTTCATGCACTTGGAGTTTTGCTTGTTGCAACTTCTTAATGCTTTGTTTGTGCTTTTGCTGCACGCTTCCAAGAAGAGTTTTTGTCTTCTCTATGCCTTTTCTGCAAAGCTGCTTTCCAGCAAATTGTTTCTTGGGATTGATTTGTCCCAGATGCAGGATTTTGCATTTCTTTTTTTGAACTTCATGAAGTTTCTTTCAGGCCTTTTCTTCAGCCTACTGAGATCTCCCTAAACAGCATTGCTAGACTAGAGCATATCAACTGATCCGCCAGTGTCTGTAAACTTGCCAAGAGTTTACCCGGTATTATTGTCCTCATCTTTAATGAAGGTTTTGAACAATATTGAAGTCAACAGCCACCCCTGAGGGACACTGCTGATAATCAGCTGCCGCCTGGGTTTTGGATCACGGGCACTCTTTGAGCCTGGGTGACCAGCCTGTTTTCCAGCCATTTCATACTCCACTTATCCAAACCATGTTTCGCCAATTTGGCTACAGAGCCAAAAGAGCAAGAAGTAGGTTGAACAAACATCAAGCATGTAAGAAGGCTATTATACATGGCAAATAAGGAAAAGGCTATCAGTTTCGCATATATATCTCATATTATAAAGTTAATTTGCATAATTAGTGCTAAGTGATAAAAAACCCCAAACAATTTGTATCAGGAATTCCAAATAGATCTGGGTAGCCCTTTAACTTCTTTTTCAGCCATGTACAATTTTTTTACAGAATTATACAATCTAGTAAGAGCAATATAATGTACAGCTAATAACAAATTTTATAGGAACAATATATTGAGCACTTCAAGATAGATTACAATTTCTGTGTAAGTATCAGCCCCCATTCTTCTAGAATTGATTTCAGCATGTTTCAAATAAGGCACAGGAGTGTTACTCTTGTTTATGGCAAAAGCCACCAAGGCGAAGGGCTCCGGAGCGGAGGATCGCACCAGGGGACCCTTCCCAAAGCGGCAAAACCGTAGCAAAAACGGTGAAGGCAAAAGCGCAGGGGGTGAGAGGGTGCCCCAACCCCGCCCTGACCCGGAGGAGGGACCTCCTGACAAGCGGCAGCTCTGACTCAGCGTGGGCGGGGACAGGAGGGATGGCAGCCAAACCCCCTCACTTACAAGAGCAGCCCCCAGGGAGCGCGAGCGACCTGGAGCGCGGTGCGTCAGAAGGGCGTGGCACGGCAGTTTGTGTGGCAGTTCACGAGGGAAGGTGTGCAGGGAAGGCGAGCGGGCAGGGCGCAGTCCCCCTCCTGGCTCTAGAGGCCAACTCAACTAGTAGTCGTCACCCTCCCAGAAGAGGACCAGCTGTGGTTTCCAATCAGCTAAAAGCCATCGCCAGAAGGAATGTGGCGACCCAGACGGAGCCCTCACGCAAGCATACAGCTGTCCAGGTCTCTGGCTGCAGGGAGTGCCTGAGCCTGTCACTTGTACCGGAGGGCAGCAGAGACACCACCTGTGTGCGGTGTGACCAGGAGGATGATCTGCTCAGCCTGGTGGCAGAGCTGAAGGAGGAAGTGGAAAGGTTAAGGAGTATCCGGGAGTGTGAGAGGGAGATAGATTGGTGGAGCCGCAC
>NW_008824542.1:3991919-3995249 GCF_000699105.1 Pygoscelis adeliae
GGGTCTGGAGCACAAGTCTTATGAGGAGCGGCTGAGGGAACTGTGGTTGTTTAGCCTAGAGAAAAGGAGGCTGAGGGGAGACCTCATCGCTCTCTACAACTACCTGAAAGGAGGCTGTAGCGAGGTGGGTGTTGGTCTCTTCTCCCAAGTAACAAGCGATAGGACAAGAGGAAACGGCCTCAAGTTGTACCAGGGGAGGTTTAGGTTGACTATTAGGAAAAATTTCTTTAGTGGAAAAGTTGTTAAACATTGGACCAGGCTGCCCAGGGAAGTGGAAGAGTCACCATCACTCGAGGTATTTAAAAGACATGTTGATGAGGCGCTTAGGGACATGGTTTAGTGGGCATGGTGGTGTGGCATTGACGGTTGGACTCGATGATCTTAGAGGTCTTTTCCAACCTTCATGATTCTATGATTCTAAGATTCGAGGCAGGTAGTATTTAAGTGGCAGAACACAGTTTCTCTCCAATATGGAGTGCTCTGACTGGCCAACACTAATCAAAAGATACAGTGTGTTCTGTGTTCTCAGCAGGGGGGAATGCAGATTAATATATGACTGATTTTACTAGTTCCTTCAGTGTAAGGTTACCTTAAGGATTTCTTTTTTGCTTCCGAGCTGCGTTAACGACAAGAATCTTTTCATATTTGATGAAATTTCACTTCTGTGTGGTCTAGCTCCGGTATCTTATTCTCTTGCATGCAACATTTGCAAGATCTGCTAGTATACTGCAGTGAAATTTAGTAATTCCATATTTTAGTAATATTTTTTTCTAAATTAAAAACCAGAAGCGTATTTAAAGATATAAACAAGAGTCCTGATAATTGTGTCTAAAGCAGAAATTTTAAAAACTTGCATGATTATATTAAAAAAAATCATTATCTTTCATTTATTATGCAGTAGTTAATATTTTAAAGAAATATTTATTTAATCTTTGAGGAATAAGGAGGAAAAATTTCCCTAACTTCCAGGACTTCTTATGTGGAAAAATAACCCCAGAAAAAGCCCCATAACTTTAGAGCTCTAATTCTTTTATTTTGTATTAAGTATGTCTTGGAAAGCAAGACACTTGGTTTTTTTAGGGTAATAACCTCTTTAGACCAAGATTTCTTCTTCAAAAACATAGTAAATATATAAACTACGCACATTTCAGATTAATACATTGCTGTCTGCTGATATTAGCTCCCCAGAAAGAGGGCATCTGAATTAAATCTTAGTACTGCCACTTTATGTTTATGTTACAGATTGCTGAGCTCAGTGGGACTAGTTCCACCGGCAACTCTGACATTTGTTGTTCGTTTGTAATACGTATAATATACTGCAGTTCTGTAATGTTAAGTAGGAAATAATATTTACTTAAACATTTATGTGCTTGCTTTTCACATAAGCTTACATATTTTGGTACATAATATATTAAATAATATGTTCATCATAATATGTTAAATCTGGGGAAAATATAAATCGCTCATACTTCGCTTGTAGTCATTGTGATTGTGCATGTGGTCTTAGTAACAATCTCTACTTACGCATTATGTGTAGCTCTCAGACTAAGTCCACATGAATTTTTTGTGTAGGTGATTTTTTAAATTTTATTACAAAAGCCTAGCATGGTAGATGTGTCATGTGTAAGGGTATAGATATGAGTGATGAATGAAATACACTTCCAGATTCGCTACTAAATGTTACACCGTACGTACGTTTAAGAACTATAGAATTGTGGAGAACTGAAGATGTGTACAAGCATAGCTTATCAGACAACCTGAGTTCTTAATCTGTTCTTTCCATTATTCATATTAAAGATTCCTCTAAGTTAGAAGTGCTGACTGTCCAGGGTACTAGGAAATCTCCTACTTTCCTTTTTATATATTGCAATGCTCCACAGAATTTTTTCCAAAAAAAGGTTAAAAGAAAAATTAGACACTCTCCATAATTAAAGCAGGTGGCAAAAAATAATAGTAGAAAAGCAGCAGATTATTGGATGATTTCTCAGAATTTTAGAATTGAGTAGGAAAATTTTGGATTTGTAGAGCTTCCTGATTAGGAAAAAGCAAGGGGGTAAAAATGATTGAAAAGCTGACTTTTTTAAAAATTTATTTTATTTTTTCCCTTCTCTGCTAGGTTCTGTAGCTACTGCCTGCCGTGATCCTGGTGTCCCCATGAATGGAACTAGAAATGGGGATGGAAGAGAACCTGGGGACACTGTCATTTTTCAGTGTGACCCTGGCTATGAACTGCAAGGAGATGAGAGGATAACCTGCATTCAGGTAGAAAATAGGTACTTCTGGCAGCCCAACCCACCAGTCTGTATAGGTATGCAGAAAAAATCAAATAATGCTTTCCTAAATTTTGAAATTCTGGTGTAATGAATCACACTGCTCTAGAAACTTTCTTCAAAGAACAAATGCATCAAAGTACTGCACATACGATAAATTATTCTGTATAAAGCTCCAATGGACATTACCAAAATCTTTCCTCTGTAGTTGTTAGTATAACAGTTTTCATCCTTTTCCTTTCAAGGCCATATCATTTATAATCTGATGATCTGTGACAGAGAAAGCAAGAAAGTCAGTGTCAATGACACTATTAGCTTTGCCTTAAAACTTGAAAAACGGTGGTAAGCGTGGAGGATTTGGTTAAAGTTCATATGCCCGTATGTACAAAATATCAGACAGATGACCTAGTAAATTTATAGATCAGGTAAAATTATGCAAGGGCTAAAGTAAGATGCAACAGAAAAGAATGAGAAGATGGTAGCCTAATTTCTCTAGCAATCTTCATTATTTTAGAAAGAACAAAATTTTCATTAGTAAACATTATAATGTACCATGTATTTCTGGAAATATTGTCTCAGTCTCTAATGCTATTTTGATTAACATAGCTCGTATGAAATGGATTTTGAAAGCATTTAACTTGGTTAACTGAATTATGATGAAAATAAGAAATTACAAAAGTCTGTCATAGATAGTAGCCTTCCAGTAATCTTTTCTGAGGCAATCCTAATCATTATTATTATTATTGATCTAGAAAATATGTAAACTACTACTTCTAAAACCTGTAGAGGTAGAGTGATAAACAATCATGGGGTTACCCATCTGGCTAGTTTGGTAAATAATGTAATGATGCTTATTTCCAGTATGTTCTTTAATGCAGTCAGATGTGATATTATGATCATAGAATCATAGAATCATTAAGGTTGGAAGAGACCTCTAAGATCATCGAGTCCAACCATCAACCCAACACCACCATGCCCACTAAACCATGTCCCTAAGCGCCTCATCTACACGTCTTTTAAATACTTCCAGGGATGGTGACTCAACCACTTCCCTGGGCAG
>NW_008824542.1:3996462-4003352 GCF_000699105.1 Pygoscelis adeliae
TTAACCAGGACTGCTGATAGATGATGGAGAGCGGCTTGGCGAGCTCCTCTGCCAGCTCCCTCAACACCCTCGGGTGGATCTCATCTGGCCCCATAGACTTGTGAGCATCGAGGTGGTGTAGCAGGTCATTGACTGCTTCCTCTTGGATTATGGGGGGTTTATCCTGCTTGCCATTCCTGTCTTCCAGCTCAGGGGGCTGAGTACCCTGAGGATAACCTGTCTGCCTGTTAAAGACTGAGGCAAAGAAGGCACTAAGTACCTCAGCCTTTTCCTCATCCTCGGTGACAATGTTCCCCCCCGCATCCAATAAAGGATGGAGATTCTCCTTGTCTCTCTTTTTGTCATTCATATATTTGTAAGAACTTTTTCTGTTGTCCTTAACGACAGCAGCCAGATTAAGATGATGCCAGATGATGTAGAATGATAAAAGTTTTTGTCTCGGAGGACAGCAGCTGCTGACCTGAAAGTCCCTAAGGATTGTGATAGGTTAACTGTTAAACAGGATTTGCAAGTTTGATGGTGCAGAACAGAAGGAAAATGCACCACTCCAAGGAAGTGCAAGTGGAAGAATATCGGATAGGCCAGTTGCAGTGGTATTACCCTGAGTTGCATCATTATGAGATACTGTGCTTACTGTCCTGTCCAAAGCAGAACTGCCTGAAAGGAGTGTCTGAAAGGAAGGGGGTAAAACCAGGGCACCTAAAGTAATCAGACAAGAGCTCTTGGGCCCAGGGTGGTATAGAGTGGGCACTGCAACTGTGAGAACATCAGCTCCACAAGGGCATTCTTCCTGCTTTGCTATCCCTGGTAGTCTGGTGTTGGGCAAACATTGCAGGGAAGAACTAGCCAGAGACCGCAACTGCTAGGAGCACTTGTATAGCTTTCAGACACAGTCTTACCTTTAATAAACTTAACTTGACCTTAGCTGTTGCAAAATAAAATCTGCATCCTATTTGCATATGCATGCCTACACACATCCCACCCCACCCCCCGCATGTCTGCAGACAGGTGTTTGCAAACATATTACAGTACTGACCTGGTGTCTGTGGCTATTCTACTTACCATGTCAAAGTGTTATTATGGTGGATTGACCTTGGCTGGATGCCAGGTGCCCACCAAAGCCGCTCTATCCCTCCCCCTCCTCAGCTGGACAGAGTAGAGAAAATATAACAAAAGAGCTCATGTGTCGAGATAAGGACAGGGAGATCACTCAGCAATTACCGTCACAGGCAAAACAGGCTCAATTTGGGGAAGTCAGTTTAATTTATTACCAATCAAATCAGAGTAGGGTAGTGAGAAATAAAAACTAAATCTTAAAACACCTTCCCCACACCACTCCCTTATTCCCAGGCTTAACTTTACTCCTGAGTTCTCTACCTCCTCCCCCTCAGTGGCGCAGGGGGACAGGGAATGGGGGTTGCAATCAGTTCATCACACATTGTCTCTGCCCCTCCTTTGTCCTCAGGGGGAGGACTTCTCACACTCTTCCCCTGCTCCAGCGTGGGGTCCCTCCCACGGGATCCACGAACTCCAGTGTGAGTCCTTCCCACAGGCTGCAGTTCTTCACAAGCTGCTCCAGCGTGGGTCCCTTCCATGGGGTGCAGTCCTTCAGGAACAGACTGCTCTAGCGTGGGTCCCCCATGGGATCACAAGTCCTGCCAGCAAACCTGCTCCAGCGTGGGCTCCTCTCTCCATGGGTCCACACGTCCTGCCAGGAGCCTGCTCTAGCATGGGCTTCCCACAGGGTCACAGCCTCCTTTCGGCATCCACCTGCTCTGGTGTGGGGTCCTCCACAGGCTGCAGGTGGTTATCTGCTCCACCGTTAACCTTCATGGGCTGCAAGGGGACAACCTGCCTCACCACAGGTTGCAGGGGAATCTCTGCTCTGGTGCCTGGAGCACATCCTCCCCCTCCTTCTTCACTGACCTTGGTGTCTGCGGAGTTGTTTCTCTCACATAATCTCACTCCTCTCTTTGGCTGCAGTTGTGCAGGGTTTTTTCCCCCTTCTTAAATATGTCATCACAGAGGCACTACCACTGTCGCTGGTGGGTTCAGCCTTGGCCAGTGGTGGGTTTGTCTTGGAGCCTGCTGGCATTGGCTCTGTTGGACATAGGGGAAGCTTCTGGCAGCTTCTCACAGAAGCCACCCCTTTAGCCCCCTCACTATCAAAACCTTGCCACGCAAACCCAATACAGTTATTTTCTCTGTTCTTACTCTCCTTACTATGCCTTGCTGTGTAGTGTGAGTGTATGGGCTAGAGGACAAGAATAGTCTACACTATTTGCTGGAAGACTGCAGAAAAGAAAAGTTTTGTTGCTCATCTCTTATTATTCTTGTATGTCTAAATATGCATTTGATAATAATAATAATTGAACATCTGTAGGTGTTTAAGGGAAAACGTAAAAGGAATGATAGAGCTCTGAATAATGATACTGAATATCATAATGAATATGATAATGAATATCATACTGGCCTTATTTGATATTGCTGGTTTAAAATATTTTTTCAACTGAAAAATAATTACCCTTTTATAAAGCAGTGCTAGCAGTTTTAATCATTATCAATACTGAGTTGTTGATATTATTATTACATAGATTAAATGTAGGTGCTCACCTGTCATTCTGTCCTTAGTACATGTGTAAATATGCATGCACTTGTTTTCTTAACGGCATGCATCCATTTACCTAATACTTGTAATTTCCACGCTTTATTCACAAACACCTACTGTACATAGAGTAGCAAGAATGCTTGTTATGATGATTTATTGGCAAAATATCAGGCATGAAGTTATTTTATATTGATTTCCTATAAAGATACATTTTTGGGGATTATGAGCTGCTAATAGACTAAAGTAGGGTGTGCAAACCTTGGCTTGGAGCCCAAAGATTTCAAAATTGTCTATCGTAGTTCGATACACTCTGAAGTTCATAAATTTTTTTGCAAACTTGTAATATATTCATTTATGTTGTTTCCATGCCTGTAAATCAAAACTGTACAAGGCTTACTCTACACATAACTTCAACATCATCATGGTTTATCAAAGTCTTAGAAAAAATAAACATAATTTTGATGGAAGAATAAGAGGCAGGGATAATTCCTGGGGTGTAATGTTGTACCATGTTCTAGATTTATTTTATTAGTTCTTTACACTCCAAAGTGTCTTCTTGAACCTCCTAATTATTAATCCTCAAAATTAGGTAAATGTACTTGTTAATTGTTCTTACCTGTGTGATTTCCTTGGTTGTTTAGATACCTTCAGTCTTGCCTGTAACACAATTTTAAGAACATCTTCATTTCAAAGGTAATAGCAATGGGAAAATTACAGAGAGCCTAATATTGATTCAACTATTTGAATGAATGATGAAATTCAGAGATTCTTCTGTACTGAAGATATTCTGACAAACTATAAATTTGAGAATATGTCTCAGCCAAATGACAGTCCTTTGGCTTATGCCTGTGATGCCTAAAATAGTTAGGTGTTTTCCATTCCAAAGACTTCCCAGATCCAATCTTGTTTAGATACCAGAATCTTAAATGATTGTATTTGCTTAGGTTGCTAAGGGATAACATTAAAAATACTGGCATGCAAAATGTCATTTTAGGATTCAGGTTTACTATACATTTAGGTGAAGTGAGGACTGTCTCCCAGAAGTTTCAGACTTTCTTCAGAAATTCATAGGTCAATTTTTTTTATTTTAATTGCAGCTTGGTTTTGTTTGTTTCCATTGTTTTGTTTTAAGCAAGGTCTTGGTTTCCATTTTTATATGTATGGAAAAGTTTTTTTGTAAATAGTGAATTCTAATGGTGCTTTCCTCAAAATGGGATCTATATGACACTAACACAAAGGAAAATTTCAGCAGTTATTTCATATTTAATAACCATTATTTAAATATATCTTCAGACTAGATATAAGGAAGAAATTTTTTACAATGAAGGTGGTGAAGCACTGGAACAGGTTGCACACAGAGGTTGTAGATGGCCCATCCCTGGGAACATTCAAGGTCAAGTTGGATGGGGCTCTGAGCAACCTGATCTTGTTGAAGATGTCCCTGCTCATTGTGGGGAGGTTGGACTGGATGACCTTTAAAGGTCCCTTCCAACCCAAACCGTTCTATGATTCTATATTTAATATCTCTTATTTTAAGAAAATAACTAATGAAACCATAAATTCTGTTTCTTTTGTTAAGATGTAATTCATTGAATAAATAAATAAAAGCCAGAAAGTTCTGGAATAGTACTTTTTTTACCTTCCAGAAAAATTAAATAGGTTTTAGATAAAACACAACTCAATCTGTACTTCCTCTCATAGAAACAACAAATGCTAAGATCATCAGACAGACAGACTGTCTGGCACAGTGCTTGCTTACCACTGTGTCTACACAGAGGTTTATAAAGACAGGTTGACATAACCTACATCTAGTTTTCACTGTGTAACACATTAGAAATAAATTTTTCATAATGTATTGACATTTGCTTTTCTTTCTAGATGGGCTATTATATTTGTTCAGTCTTAGGTCTTGTGTCTAATACTATAAAAGATAGGTGTCCTTTAAACTTTGTTTTTCAGAGTTGGTCTGCTCTCAGTTAAAAATAAAGTTATGGCACTTAATAATAACGTTGCACACATTAAATTCAGAAAATTATGGATTCTGAAACACACAAGAACTTAATTCAAGCACACAGAGAAAGAAAGGCTTTAAACAACTTCAGAGAATATAGTAAACTGGAAAAAACAATATCGTCTAATAACATTTTTCGTTAGATGATGTGGAATTTCCCAACTTGCTATCTAATGACTTAAAAAATAAAATAATCTGAAACTGCTCTATCTGAAGAAAATTATACCAGGGAGATATTTTACAAAGTTGAAGATTAATGGTTTTTTTTACTGCTGTTAATGGTATAGCTTGAAATAAAATACATTTTGACTGTCTAACTTCATGTAGTTCCCATTTATTCCCCGAAGAGCCTTTTTGAATATGAACTAAATCTTGGGAAGGACTAAATGAAAGAACCAGTCTCACTGTAAACAGAAAAAGTAAATGCTAATGTGTGTAAATAAAAGAGTAAATAGATAAGAAAGAAGCTACTAATATGCAAATATTATATCAATGAACTTAACAGAGAACTAAACTAAATCAAGACCACATCAGGAAAGTATCGTGAATGCAGACATTGGCAGAAAGTAGTCTGGAACAAGGATATAACAGTTTGAGTTAACACCTTCGTATCATCATATGTAAGATAAGGGTGCCTCATAAAATATCATGAGACTGATACAGTTTAGGGGTCCTTTCAGTGAAGCTTGGTTACAGTGAATAACCTTAATGTCCTCTTTGGTACTCTTTACATTTTCATTCTTGAGATACACAGGTAGTGCAATTTGAACCATTAAAGTACTTCAAGAGCATCAGTGTACAGGGTTATACTGAAGAATACTAGTTCCAGGTGATAAGCAACCTTTACATTCCATATAACCTCACAGTTCAAGACTCTTTTGCACAAACTTTTAGTTCAGCAAGATAGAATGTTAGTGACCTCTTTTACAGTTAAAGGAAGCATATTATTTTGTAAAAATTTAATCTTATTTTGTTTCAGAATTGTAACAAAGGTGCTTCTGATTAGAAACAATACCAATTTTAATTTTGTGATGACAGAGAAATTGCCATTATTATCCTTATTGTAAAACTAAGTAAGTGTTTTGTACTACATGAAACTTCTCCAGCCTGTTCCTTTGTAGCTATGGGACTTTCTCTAGCAACTGAAAACCTCTGAGAAAATGCTATCATAATAAAATCTGTATTTTGTAATTGTTAAGAGAAGCAAAAAAATTGTCTGGAAAAATTATTATATGCATTTGCTACTACTATTGATTTCTAATATTTATGTGTTCTTAGAACAAGGTGGTGTTTCAGCTTCTAACTGCTTTTACACAAAATGGTGATCTTGGAATTCATTACCACTTATAGTAACAAAATATAATGGAAGATTCTAATTTTATTTTTGTTTTCGAGGTAATTTAGCTATCCATTGCTCCCTTTTTAATATAAGAAAAATATGTAAAATGTATAAAGACTATATGCATATGTATTGTAACTGTGGATACATTAATCTACTTAAGTTTTCTAATTGCACTACTTGAATTCTTAAATTACTTGTGATTTATTTCTCATGACATTAGAAAATACTGTGTACATTTCCCACTCAGTTGATATATATCTGTACATATCATCTTGATCTGTACAGATCATCTTGAGTGCCATCACATGGCACGTACAGGACAACCAGGGGATCGGGCCCAGCCAGCACGGGTTCATGAAAGGCAGGTCCTGCTTGACCAACCTGATCTCCTTCTATGACCAGGTGAACCGCCTAGTGGATGGGGGAAGGGCTGTGGATGTGGTCTACCTGGACTTCAGTAAGGCCTTTGACACCGTCTCCCACAGCATTCTCCTGGAGAAGCTGGTGGCTCACGGCTTAGACAGGTGTACTCTGCGCTGGATAAAAAACTGGCTGGACGAACGGGCCCAGAGAGTTGTGGTGAATGGAGTTCAATCCAGTTGGCGGCCGGTCACGAGCGGTGTTCCCCAGGGCTCAGTACTGGGGCCGGTCTTGTTCAATACCTTTTATCAATGATCTGGATGAGGGGATTGAGTGCACCTTCAGTAAGTTTGCAGACGACACCAAGTTGGGCGGGAGCGTTGATCCGCTTGAGGGTATGAAGGGTCTGCAGAGGGACCTGGACAGGCTGGATTGATGGGCCAAGGCCAACTGTATGAGATTCAACAAGGCCAAGTGCCGTGTCCTGCACTTCGGCCACAACCACCCCATGCAGCGCTACAGGCTTGGGGAAGAGTGGCTGGAAAGCTGCCTGGCGGAAAAGGACCTGG
>NW_008824542.1:4003811-4023900 GCF_000699105.1 Pygoscelis adeliae
GGGAAGTGGTTGAGTCACCATCCCTGGAGGTATTTAAAAGATGTGTAGATGTGGCGCTTAGGAACATGGTTTAGTGTTGTACTTGGTAGTCTTAGGTTAACGGTTGGACTCAATGATCTTAGAGGTCTTTTCCAACCTAAATGATTCTATGATTCTATAAGTGATTTAAGTAACCTTTGAGCTGACAGAATCTCTGTTACAGAAGACCTGAGTGATCAACTTCTTTCCCTGGTACTGCAGATGTTCACTTTGTAGAATTCAATTTTGCAAAATTATAAGTCTTTATAAATCTTACCTAGAATCTTTTGAATAAAATTTTAGTTCTCTCAAAAAAGATCTTCAGAAAACATGCTTAATCTCTTGTTCTTATATGAAGTCTCAATTAAAGAATGCTGAATACAAAACTTCATGTGGGTGGTGATACTTTCATCCTTTTTATTAAGTACTTACATTTCTGGACCACAAACACACAACATTTAAGAACCTCAAAATCACACAGGGAAATGTGTTTGTTCTATTCTGTGTGTGCTTGGAAGATACTTTATTTATCTCTGAGTTTGAAAACTGCAATTACTAGAATGTTTTTGTTTAATTTAATTTATATTGTATCAGTCTTGATCCAAATTACTAATCAGTGCTGTCTGGTAAAAATGCATTATCAGTGTAAGCAGATCATATTTCATAACCTAAGAAGCTTCTTTTAGAATGCCTTTAACAAGAAGTAGAAGTGGAAAGCTTATCCAGTCAAGTATTTTTTTATGTCTGCAGCCAGAGCATTTTTCAAGTTCACAGTATTTTCAGAAAAGCCTTGACTTAATGTTATGGAAGCAAATAAAAGGACACAGTGCTCAACAACAAGTTTTTCACTTAGTAGTATTAGTATTTGTCTAAGGAGATATGTGAATACATTTTTTCTTTCTATTAAAGCTTTGTAAATACTTCATTTGTTTCTTTGACTTTTGGAGGACATTAAATGTCAGTGAACAGATTGCTGGTACTTGCTTCTTTTACCTTCTTTCCTCAATTCCAATTTATTTTTATTCGCAGCTCCCTGTGGAGGAAACTTGACCGGCTCATCAGGTTTTATACTTTCACCAAACTTCCCTCATCCTTATCCCCACAGCAGAGATTGTGACTGGACTATCACTGTTAATAATGATTATGTTATATCATTAGCATTTATCAGGTAAACTGCTACTTGCTCATAAGTTTTAAAGTCATGTTTGTAACTTTATTATTGGCAGTTGTTCAGAGCTTTGTAGGGTAACATACGTATACTTAATATAACAGATTAGTATTTTTATCTTTGTTAGCAGTCAAAACAAATACATTTGAGTATTCAGTACACATAGAGGTGGAGCTTGGGAGCTCATTGCTCCTGTTCAGTTAAAAGCATTCTCAGTTTACACCGACTAATGTGGAAGTGGATGGTGCTCAATTTACCAAGATTCTCTTCCTGAGAAGGAAGCATGGAGTAACTCACTGAATTGTCCCCAACCCAGGAAGATGGTCTTTAAGGATGAAGCCTGTTGATTCATCATATTTCGTATGAGACACTCACCTGATATTTAAGCGAAATTACAGAAGTAGTCTTTAAATTTAGTTTTATTAGTCAGTATCATTTCAGGATACTTCAACAGGATACTTCCTGTTTTTCTGGTTATTAAATTGAATTGTTTTAGTATTTTCCTGTCTCACAATGCAAGATCAAATTGAGCTTAATAGAATCCACAGAGGAACTTTTGCTGTCTGCATTGTATGTAACCCATAAAGAAAATTAATATACATATTATGTGTGAAAAATATGCATCCCAACTGGGACATATGATGGTATCACAGGAAAGTTAAAAATTGTACTTGTAATGTCCCATCAAATTAAAATCCTTCTTATGCTGGATGTTCTATAATAGTGGCTTAATTGTTCTGATCAGTGATAATGTGATGACTTGTTTCATGTTGTAGGTCTTACAGTTGTCTATTCTCGGTGCTTAGTGATATAATATGTGTTTCGAAGAATTCCCTCCAAGCAAATTAATCACTCAATTATATTTACATAATTAACAATTTAACTATTTTGTTGGTGATTTCAGAATGCTGTAAGGTGCTAAGCAACTTTATATTGTGCAGTAGCACTTTTTTTTTTTTGTTTGGTGAAATATCATGAGCTCAAAATATTTAAGAATATTCTGCTTTTTATATTGTACATTTAGATATAAGAGATCCTTCATCTTAGAATATAAACAATATTTTACAGTGTGTCTCAGTATAGTATGTGAACTGCTTATAGATCCCAAATATTGCCAAGTTGTTCTTAAAATCTGGACAGTTGCTATGATTCTTGACAGAAGCTGACAAGCTTAGTCTTGGTCAAAGTAGATTGCATACTTACTGAGAGTTGCCTCACTTAACGACACACAGATTGTTCAAGAGTGAGAAAAAAACCCTTCCTGTATAAACCAAACTTTGGAAACTCCACTGAGTACTGTTAAATATGCTTTTGGGTGGGACTTACTCCAGCTAACCCTTTTAAACTCAAGACAAACTATGGCACTTTAAAAATAGAAGCTGTTGACATTTGACTTTTGCATTTCTTCTGTAAGGAAATATTTTCAAAATAATCTAAAAGTTAAAAAATATTTTCCCTGAAGGAGTCGTATCAGGTCTTCAATGCCTACATTTATTTTAGTCAGGAGCTAGTGTTAAGTAGAGAGAAAATAATTCTTTCATTCTTTTACTAACAATCTTTTTTAAAACTTTTTATTGTACAGGGACAATCATAAGTAAATTTGGTCAACTCTCTGCCTTTAACTGAAATTAAGTTCAAAATTAACTAATTAAGTTAATTAATTAACTATAGTTACATAATTAACTAAATAAATTTAAAAAATTTACTAAACTAAGTTCAAAAGAAAAGGTGAGGTTTCAATACTACACCTTTTCATTTAAACTGATTATAGGCAAAATGCTTCTTGCTCTTAGGGTTACTGGAAGGTCATCTCCTGGCTGTGTGAAAGTGTTCAGTCTGACTGGAAGCTGTGTACACTCTACTCTGTAGCTGACTGCATTATATCATACAGCATTTCTGCCAAGGTTTCCAGTAGATCTACGTTGTTTATTTCTCTAAAGCTTTAGAAATATTGTTATTAATTTGTTTCCATTTAAAAAGTTTACTTTTTTTTCCTGGCTAGCAGCAAAATATTGTTTCTAAGCAGAGAACTAATAAATACAGTATTTCTGTTGTTTTCTAACAAAACACTTCTACAAACCATTATTCTGACAGTGGAGGGTTTTTTCCTTTTATTAGAACAGTGATAGTAAACTTCTATTTAAGCTAATAAGAGTGAAAATGTCAGGGAAAGCATATTCTATCTAATATTTCTCTTTTTTGTTCTACAGTTTCAGTATAGAACCAAATTATGATTTTCTTTATATCTATGATGGGCCAGACGGTAATAGCCCACTGATTGGGAGCTTTCAAGATAGCAAGCTGCCAGAGAGGATAGAAAGCAGTTCAAATACCATGCATCTGGCTTTTCGGAGTGATGGATCTGTTAGTTTTACTGGATTCCACCTAGAGTACAAAGGTAAATAAAATTATTTTTCTTTTCTATTAAAAAAGTTCAATGCATGAGTGTAAATTTTAATCTGTTTTAAATTATCATAGTTTTCTGCCTGCTAATGTTTTGGTTTTGCCTAAAAGTATGATAATTTGTATTATCTATACATACAAAATATGTTATAAGGGTACTGAATTAAGGTAAATCTTCTAGTATAATTTCATTTTGCTTATATATGATAATGTTAAAGGCATGATTCCAAAGAAAAAAAAAAATCAGACAGCAGTTTACATGTTTCAAAAATAATGATGCAGTGACAAAGCTTAACAGCATATATACATGTTTTTTCCAGAATATAATTTATTTTTATTTTTCCTTTACATAGTAGGGCAAGTTGGCATATGTGCATTTAAGATCCTGTAAGATGAAACAATGTGCTAGAATCTAGGAGACCAATATTGAAAATGAAAAAATATTTTGGCTAGACCTTAGTATGATAGGCCATGGTAGAGCTGTCTACCTGTCTCAGACAGATCTGTCTGAGGTCATAACACAGTAAGCAAGAAAATACAGGCTTGTAAAATTCATAATCAATAAGAGATTTCATAACTGCCTCTGCGTGGCTCAAGAAACATAAATATTTGATATGAAGTGAATACGAAAATATCCAATAATCTGTAAAGACAACAAGAGGGAAAATATGGATGTTGCTGGTTTAGAGGCAATATATCCTAACCTCCTTGGACTTCTTTTCTTCTCCATTTATTCTCAAAGCAATTAGTAAATGCAAAGGTATACAAGGGGAAGGCTGATGCATTTGTTGCTTTGGCAAACCCACAAAGTCTCCTTTTACTTTCCTAAAGTCATTGGATTCTACAGATCTAAACGAAGTTGTCTCCACAGTATAAGCTAGTCCTAAGAAGCTAAAAGCAGGTCTCAAACATGTTGATGGTGAGCCCAGATGTATGTACTGTTCCACATCACTTAAAAATATTTCTTCTTCCTTCTCAACTAAATTGAAGAATGATAAATGCAGATGGAAGTGTTATAGAAAGCAGTTCAGGGATGCAGAACTTGAACAAGAAAGTGTATTAGTTTTTCAAAGGGCCCAATCTTTTTCTGCTGTGCTGTTGAATATAGTCTTGTCTCATGGAATTAAAGGGTTTCTCCCATCTACTAATCCAAGTATGAAGGATACTCATTAGGGACACAGTCTCTTCTCATTCTTGGTCTAGGTTTAAATGAGGAAGTGAATCATTGTACTTTGGAATCGAGGAAGAATACTGTTTCTAACATTACTGCTAGCCTGTGTGTACCACTAAGATCTGATATTTCTTTCTGTGCTTCCAGGAGTCATGATGCCAAATAAATGACGTAGATTTTCACCACATTTGTAAAGGAACTGTAGGCATTAAATTATGTGTTTGTGTGTGTATATGTAAGTGAGGGGAAGTTTGAGAAAGGAATCAACCTAATCCTAATTTTCCCTGTTCACCTGATATGGTTATATCTCCTGCTTTTCTCAAAATATCTGGAGTATGCATTTCAATTTCTGCCTTAGAACAACGAGACATAAACAAAAGGAAGTATTTTAATTCCCATAAAAAACATTCAAGGATTATTAAATTTGGACAGCTCAAAATGCTTTAAGCAGAGGACCAGCTTACTCAGTGAATTATTCCATTTTTACTGGGACTATCTGCTAAATATGACACTGCACTGCCTAACTTATTTTAGGAGTATCATAAAAACACTTACTGTGAGGCCATACCTTGAATACTGTGTTCAGTTTTGGGCCCCTCACTGCAAGATGGAGCTGGTGAAGGGTCTAGAGAACAAGTTTTATGAGGAGCGGCTGAGGGAACTGGGGTTGTTTAGCCTGGAGAAAAGGAGGCTGAGGGGAGACCTGATCGCTCTCTACAACTACATGAAAGGAGCTTGTAGTGAGGTGGGTGTCGGTCTCTTCTCCCAAGTAACAAGCAATAGAACAAGAGGAAATGGCCTCAAGTTGCACCAGGGGAGGTTTAGGTTGGATATTAGGAAAAATTTCTTCACCTAAAGGGTTGTCAAGCATTGGAACAGGCTGCCCAGGGAAGTGGTTGAGTCACCATCCCTGGAGGTATTTAAAAGACATGTAGATGTGGTGCTTAGGGACATGGTTTAGTGTTGGACTTGGCACTGCTAGGTTAATGGTTGGCCTCAATGATCTTAAGGGTCTTTTCCAACCTAAATGATTCTATGATTCTATGATTCTATGTCTTAAAATTTGAAAGTGATATAACTGTTATTAGTTGGCAAAAGCGCAATTGTAAAGATTCTTAACAAATTTTTGTTAGTTTCTTCCGTAGTGGATTGTAAGTATCAAAATAATGTAAGCATCATATCTACAATAGAAAACTGACATGCATTTAATTTAGCCAAAATGAATAATTACATTATTGAGGAGAAAACTCTTAATAGAATGTTTTATGAACCAAGTGTCTTTTTTTTACTTATAATGTGTGACTGAGCAGGTAAGGTACAGAGCAGGAGACTTCAGGGAGGAGTTATTAATGGTGTGATATATCATAAATAGGAAGGAAAAGGCAGAGGAAGGTAAGGAATGGATTTAAGGTGTACACCTAAGAAGTTCTAAACTACTCTGAATAAGAGCTGCCATTTTGTGAAGGGTTAACATTTTCAAAAGCAGAGAATGGTTAGGTTAGTTGAGGAAACTAGCTACAGATGATATTGTTGTAGGTGCCTGGCACAGACCAGCTGGCCAAGAGAAAATAGGTGATACCTGGAAGAAGCATAACCTTGATACTCACAGGGAATTTTAACTACTCCAATAGCTGCTGCAAGGACGATGTGGATTAGCACAAGTAGTCCAAGGGATCTCTTGTGTGTGTTCATGACAATTTTTTGATGCAGCTGATCCCCTAGCTGACTAGGGCAAATACTCTGCTGGAATGATTACTCACCATTGGGGCTGAGGACCCAATGAAAAGAAAATGGAAAAGTTTGTGGTACTTAATACCTTTTTACCTTGTTTTTTACTGGTATGTTTTGCCTCCAGTCCGCCTTGAACCTACTAGTAGGGTTTGTGGGAGTGCAGCATTATTCACAGTGGAGGAAGAAAGAGTCAGGAAGCAATTAAGCCATCTGGTTGTACATATCTTCATTGGAACAGATGAGGTGCACCCAAGAGTGTTGAGGAAACTGGCTGATGCCACTGCAAATCTGCTTTCTATCATCTCTGAAATGTCATGGCAGTCAGTGTGGTTCCTGATAAATGGAAAAGATAAATATCATGTGCACCATGAAGAAGAGCAAGAAGAGGACCTGAGGAAATACAGGGCTGGTCATTTTAAATTCAATCCTTGGAAAGATTATGGAGCAAATCCGTCTGGAAACTATTTCCAAAACAAAGGACAAGTAGCTGTTTGGGAACAGTCTGCATGGATTTACCATGGGGAATCGTGCCCAACCAACACGTCACTGTCTGTGAGATGAAAGGCTGTGTGGACAAGGGGAGACTAGTGGATATTGAATACCCTGACTTCAGAAAGGCCTTTGACCCACTCTCCCCCAGTATCTTGAGAGCCCAATTTGATGAGATATAGGCTGGATAAGTGGATGATAATGTGCGTGGAAAATTGACTTGATTGCTGAGCTCAGACTCTTGGCTACTATTAATTGTGATTAATAATGTGGGCAGTATTCTCTTTATTGATGACCTGTATGATGGGACAGAGCAAGTTTGTGGACAACACCTGTTTTGGGGGAAATGTCAGTACTCTGGAAAGTAGCATTGTTGTTCAAAGGGGTCTTATGAGGCTGGAGAATCAGACTGATAGGAGCCTTTGACAAAGGCAAATGCAAAGTCCTGCATCTTTGATGGAATAACCCCATGTAACAGTAAAGGCTGGGGGCTGACTGGATAGGGTAAAGCTCTGCACAAAAGGATCTGGAAGGCCTTGTCTACAAATTGACCACAAGCCAGCAGTGTGTCCTTGTGGTAAAGAAGGCCAACAGCCTTCTGGGCTGAGAGTGGAAGCAAGAGTGGAATCAACTGATCCAGGCAAGTGATTCTTCCCTCTGGATCTTCTGACATCACACCTGGAGTACATTTAAGGGCTCACCAGTGCTGGAAGAATTTTGACACACAGAAGTAAGTCCAGTCCAATGGAGAGTCATCAAGATGATTAGGAGGGGGGAGCATATAACATACAAAGAGAGGCTGAGGGAACTGTGTTTGCAACTATGCAATGAGAGTGTATAGAAAAGACAGAGCCAGAGTCTTCTCGGGGGCACATAGTGATAAGATGGGAGATAATGGGCACAAGTTGCATCAAGAGAAGCTTCAATTAGGTATTAAGAAAACAAAAAAATCATTCTGAGGATAGTCAAACATTTGAACTGGTTGCCCTGAGGTCATGTCATCTGAATCCTTTGAAATCATAACCGGACTGGACAAAGGCCTGAGCAACCTAATCAACTTTGCGTGGGGGCTGTGCTACATCTCTTCCAACTTCAATTGTTCTGATTTGATGAACTTAACTTTTTCACATGAATTGTAGCAGCTGCAGTTGTGTCCTATATGTACACTAATCTTATTTTAAGTGGCAGTAGTACTCAAGTTGTACTTCATTGACAGGCCATATTTTTCAGATACAAATCTCAGACCTGACCCATGTCTCAGGTCTGGTCTGTAATCATGTTTCTGGTTGGGTTTTGTTCTTCCCTCCCTCCCTTCATTTCTATTTTATAATGGAGGAGTGGCTTATTAGTTCTCATAAGCGCTCTGGAGAATAATTATGGAATGTTTGCTATAGTTAGGTATGTCTGTAATATTCTCTCTAAGAAGCTTCTTATGGCTTTGTTCTCTTTGAGACTTAGAGACGGAGTAGTAAGCCATCAAGTTCTGGACAAAGCACCTGCTTCTCTTGGCTTTCAATGTTGTTTTCCATACACTGAGATACTAGTTTTCTAGAGGGTTTTGGCATCACTACCATATGTTAGCCAACAGAGACTTCCTTGGTGAACTTAAGATTGCAGTAGTACATATCGCTACCTGTTTTCAGCCTGTATTTCAGAAGCCTTAATTGATCCAGTGGTATGCCAAAGTTATCAGAGAAGTAATTGCTATTTTTCTTGAAGCTTGTTGCAGAATTTTATTATGGGCAAAAGGAATTTATGTATGCACAGCCAAGAATATAATGTTACTGAAACTCAAATCTTAATTGTCTAATGAAACAATTCTTTTTAGTCCATACATAATTATTACAGAAAATAATTTTAAAAATACTACTACAGAAAGTCTACATCATAATACAGCTAAAATTGTAGCGTGCACACTCTCCAGCATTTTCGCTGATGTGCTGCTAAACCTGCCACTGCCCTTCTGTGTTTTCAGCTTAATGATACTAGTGTTCTTGGGAAAGAAAGGGGAAGGGCTACAGGGGTCATCAATGTCTTGAGTTCTTCAATAGGGGCAATATGACATTGATGACGAAGGACTTTTCCTCCTGTCTCCTCTATTTTATTTTTATAAATTTGCTAATACAGTCTTCTTCTTTGCTCTTTTTTTCACTGGTTCTCAACTAGACCTGATGAATCCTTTTGCCACATTTGACTTCATTCTTCATATATTGTAGCATAGTATACTGACTTTACAAGTTCACCTAGCAGCTACTTCAGATTTGCAAAAGTAGTTTGAAGGTGCTAAGTATTTCAGGCTTTATTTTTCAGAATAGTTATTAAGAAACTGTGTTTCTATAGTGACATTGTTACTGTTTAGTCAGCAATTTTAGGAGTCTGTCACAACTGTACCTTTGGGGAAAAGAAAATTACAGGGCTGTAATTTTTCCCTAGAGAAAATTTGTGCTGTGACAGATCATGTCTTTCCTCAGTTTTTGATTTATGCACCAGACATAACAGATTACTTTATCTTCTTCTCTCTTTAATTTCTCATGTAGTACTAGTCTCTACTTTATCCAAGGAGCGGCTACAATTATGGAACATGGGTTTCTTATCATAAACTCAAGAATGGTGATCTCACAATACCAGTTGTGTATCAATACAAATATATCAATATCAGTTCAGTAAGAAGAAAAAAATATGTTTTCTTGCTATTGTCAAAATGTTAATTATAATCCTTTTTTTTTTTTTTTTTAATTTGAGAATTTGGACTTGAAAGAATTTTCACTTTGCCCTAAGGTCTTCCAGACTTCTCAAGTGACAGTGTGCTTGGCTTACATAATAATTATTAATATGTATGTGATATCTTACAGACTTTCTAGTAAATTGTATCTTTTAAATTTTGATTGTCCACCCAAATTTATTAATATGAGTGTTACAAAAGTTTTAGCCTTTCTTTTTGTAATGTCACACTGTATTTTGAACCTCACCATTCAGAACAGGAGACAGATGTTACAGGCACCACAGTACAACTACCTAAATGAATCAATGTGGATATCAAATACCTGTTCTTAATAATTATCTACGTGATGTAACTATTACTTGTTATTGTACTGTTTTTCATATCAGAAGCATGCTCTGTAAATTAGATATGCAAATCCTAATAAATTGTTAACCACATTAGGAGATCTTCACATTCTTTTGGAAGATGTGAAGTTGAAATTTTGAAAGAATTATTCTGTGTTTCCATCTTCAGATGTAAATGTACTTTTATGGTTTTGCAGTGTAATTCTTTCTCTCCTCTCAGAAATACTACAACATAAAAATGACCTTAGGGGATCAAACCAACCATCTACTTAGTTCATTAGCTTGTCTCTAGTAGTGACCAATAGCTGATATGTGGCTAAACTATATAAAAGTCAAATATATAACCATTTCTCCATATTATCTTTAAGTTTTCAGAAACTTCAGCTTAGGTCCTGCCAGATTCAGATGAATTGTCTTTGTATTTAAAGCTCTTAAATAACCTTCCAGGAATTTCAAAGCTCATATAGTCTTTTGGCAACTATACCTGCCTGTAGCAGAAGGGTCCGTAGTGCAAATATGCCTGGTAAAAAAACAGCTCTTTTGATGTATTAGAAAGTTGGCACTGATTTTGGAGAAAGTGAGTAAGTGTTCTCTATTGATCTTCTCCACAACACCCTTAAATGGTAAAGAAGAAAATCTCAAATTTCTATCTTCTGCTTGATAAAATAAGTTACTCCAAACTTCATCCTGCATAGCACAAAATCACCTGCTTCATTCCAGCTTCTACCATTTCCCAATACTTATACTGTTTTTCCTTAGTGGAAAAACATTGCAAATTTTTCCAAAATGTTTACCTTTTCTCCCCTTCTGCATAGTAATGTTGTTAATTAGAAATGCTGAGTGATTATTTTTGTGTAGTTTGTTATGTCTTGGATATTAAACACACCTGTATTCACATTATAGAAGGAAGAGGGAAGCAAAGATAAGAACATATACTTATGTTTTAATTTATTTCAATATTTTGAAAAAAAATAGCTATAAATAACAAAAAAAAGAGATACATTAAAGGAATATTTTCATACTTTGTCCTCCAGTGAGGGGAAAAAAAGCTATATGAAAATATATCAGTATATCATATGCATGGATATAGATATTCATTTGGGGTTTATTAATTTTGAAGAAATTCTTGTTTGCATACTTTTTATTTTGTAACAATCTACTTATATTTGTTTCCTCCAATTAGCAGTTTTCAGACCACAGATTTTAAAACTAGGAAGTGTCTTATCTAACTATGTAGCTACATCATTGGTCACAGTGAATTCTGGAAAAAATAGTTCTTATAATGGAGCTCTATAGGAATTATCTAGGAAAAATACAGGAGACATGGTTTTGGTCATTACATAGTGATTTGTACAGTCTTTACCTAAGGTAAAGAAGGAAAGAGAACATTTGATGTAGAATGGAAGGATTCTTAAAAAAAAAAAAAAGGAACTTTATGCATCTACAGGGTGCTCAAAGAAGACCTTGAGAGAACTCCAGAAAATATTTGTAATGTTTTAGCTTATATTCAGAATTATGTTTGTATTTGTTTCCTCTATAGCAAAGCTTCGTGAGTCTTGCTTTGATCCTGGAAATATAATGAATGGAACAAGACTTGGAATGGATTATAAACTGGGGTCAACTGTTACATATTACTGCAATGCAGGTTATGTTCTTCAAGGATATTCTACACTAACATGTATCATGGGAGATGATGGAAGACCTGGATGGAACAGAGCCCTGCCCAGTTGTCATGGTAAGAGCAGTTTTTAATTTATTATAGTTGCTATTTTTATTATTGCTTTGTCATATGGAAAAAACAGGTACAAAATTAGAAGCAGCAATTTTAATAAACTTCTCTTTTAGGACAAAGCCCTTTTCAATGATATATTTAATAAAAATAACATATTTAATAACTCAGGATAAATACTGTTTCAAGTTTTTAATAACATTGGATAAATAGTGCTACAAGTTATCATGGCGAATAGAGGATAATAGTAATGTCATCCTTTATGCCGACCTGTATTCTTGAATTAGCAAATTTACAGCAGAGTATAGAGATAAATACCATATATATGTATTTAAATAGAGCATTAAGTATACTCTGGATGTCACAATATATGTTTGTTTCTTTTTGTTATTACTGGTTTTTAAACCACGTAGATGAAATATTTTGTATATACAACATTGCATCATTTAACCTGTTGGACATGTGGTCTCTAGAAAAATTCAGTCTTGAAATGCACCAAAGATCCAATCATTCAAACTTTTATGGATATGAAATACTCCACTCATTTCAGGAATCTCCTGACTTCAGTTATATCACCACTGACTATCTCAAGTGTAAGCATTTTCAGATTTAAACTGTAAGAAAAGATCCAATTTTTATTTTACTGATTTGGTGTTAATTCTTACCAGCAATTGATAGCCACTTCAGAAAAAACCCAATATTCTTTTCACATATTCTGTAAGATTAAACACAAAATCTCTCCCATATCATCCAGATATTAATAAACAACAAAAAAATACCAAATTATAAAATTAACATTTCCTGTATAAGTTAAAATAAAATCTCATTATCATGTTAATTTCAATTCCATTTCATAATCTGAAGACAAAAAAGCTGTTAAATCCATTTCCAATTTGAATATATTTATTTTAAATAGAATACGGATTTCTTTCATGTATACTTAAATTTCTATTGCAAAGTGGATGGTGGAGTACCAGCAAAACAGAAAAAAAAAAAAAAAAGAAATTATCAACTATAAAGAATAACCAATATTATAAGCATTTGAAGAACTTTAGTATTTTCATTATCCACCAAAACCATCATAGCACTGAACACCAAATTTCAGTGGCATCAAATTGGAAAACTGGCCCTAGCAAACTTTTGGAAATGTGTTCAGACTTGTAGACTGTGTGCAATGGAAGTCAAAAGTTTCTTCCTCATTTTAAAATGAGGTATGAATGTTGTTTTCTAGAGAGGAGTTGGTGAGGAGAGTTGTTGTATATAAGAGGAAAAAGGTTTCCTTCTTTTGAAAGGTCTTTTTCATGGGTAATGAAAGATAAATAATTTCTTTATCAATGAGGCAATAATTGTGTCTATTCATGCCACTTATAATCTCCTTAGCAATCTTCCAGTGCTATCCATTTTAACATTCACTAAAGGGAGAGTGTTTTGCTTGGAAGGACTGCCATTTGAATAAAAGGGGGAAAAAAATCTTGTAATAAAAGGGGTAATATCTGTCACTGATTCTAACCGGACCATTTTCTTTCCTGGATGAACAAGGCCTTATTTCAAAGATGACAAACCCCACACTTTTTTAGGATACGATGTCACAGCGTAGGCTCCATAAAAATACCTTCGCTTTGCAATTTTCACTTGTTTTACTTATATTGCTTTTTTCTCCACATCAGAGTTGATGAAGGTTCGTAGATATGTTGCTGTGATATATTATAGTGTATTTTTACAACAAAATCAATGCTTTCCACTTTTGTGGAATTTAGCTCAAGAAAACCAGAACATTTATATAGCTGTAAGAAAGGTGATATCAATTGAATAGCTTCCAGTTACATGGAGTTGGCAAAAACAGTTTGAGAGCTGAATTTTGCTCTGACCACTAGTCTCACCTACATAAAAAATTTGCTTAGTAGAGAAATGAGATTCCTCCATTTTGCCAGTTATATTTTTGAAACTCCATTAAAACTGTGTTAAAATGAAATGTGGTATACACTACACCTCAGTATACATGTATTTTTTCCTTTTCTTATTTAATTTTAAGAAAAAAATTGAGAACCTGAACCCCCTTTATATCTGTAATATTTTGATCTAATGCTTTAGGTATGAAGTAAAAAAAGTTTTTTAGAAAGTTACCTATCATTCTCTCTAAATTTTAAATTTTTTAATATCAATTTAGAATCCAGGTTCTTTTATTAAATTCCTTTGAGCCATATTTAGTTATGTAGCTTTATAGGAGGAGTGAGGCATCTCAGAATATGGCAAAGAGAAATATTACAAATGAGTATTCTCATTTTGCTCCTGTTTGGAGCTAAGTAGGTCAGAGGAGAGGAAGGGAGAACTTACAACACTGCAGATGGCTTTCTGGGCTCAAGGGGCATGCTTTACAATGTATAGAATTGGGCTTGTAAAGAGTATAATTCAAAGAACATCGAAAAGTTTTTTTTTCTTCTAAGACCATTTGTGTAAGTAATATTTGAAAAAAATTATTAGATAAATAACATGGATAGCATGAGGGTGAAACTGACACAGGGGTCCAAAGTCAGACCCTATTAAGTAAAAACTCTTCTTGTTGCAGTTAATATGGATATTTTCATCGGCTAGTAGAATCTCAATGGAGGAGGATAGAGTACTATCTCTATACCCATTCAGAATAACTTCACATAAGACATACACCTGAGAGATGGTAGATGAGTTTGAATGGTCCACGCAGAGAAAGGAGTTGTGGGTCTTACCTCTTCTAAAGTCTAGCCTCTTAGATAAAATGTGGGCAAAAATACATTCTCCATTTGGAATTAAAAAGAAAATGAAGGCCATGGCTCTATTATATTGGAAGGGCAACAATTTGGGATGGCTTTAAGCATTCTCTGAAAATATCTCATACATCAAGCCCCATAGGAAATTTTTGTTGAGGAGCACTGATATTCTGGGCCTGGTCAGGCTTCAGCATGAACTGGCTGATGAATTGCTCAGTCGGTCAAATCTTGCTTTCCTGGGAATGTGCAAAACTAGAAAATATGAGGGTCTACAGACCCTGAAAGTCAATAACTGATGATTTTGGAGTTAGATAAAAGCTGAGCAGAGACTTTTAGGATCATAGTGGACTAGTTTTCCAAAATCTACTCAGTGCATAAAGCTGATGTTTTTGCCATTGTACCTTTACGCACCAAATATATTTTATGACCTAGTCCTATGTGCATTAGTCATGACTTGCATTTGGTTGAAATCATTATTTAAAATGACCTTGAGCCTCTCTAATAAGTGTGGGAAGTGAACCAAATCATTGGCTTCATTCTTTAATGAACATATGCAAAGATTATCCAGGCTAATATGCTAAGCTATTTGGCATTTCATGGTGGATGTTAAGAACAGGATGTAATTAACATATGCAGATGCAATATTACTATGACAGAGATGATGATTAATGATTTATCTTAGCTTCACCAACTATAGTTAATTTTAAATTTTTGGTAACAAACAACAATTGTTTACAGAATAACAAAAAGCTCTGTAGTGGGAAATCACATTTATGACTGAGTGTAGAAACCTTGTTTTTATCAGAAGAAATCATTCATTGATCACTAAAAAATATTGCTACATTTCATTATAGTCTGTTGTTTAGTCCTTGGAAATATTTGAATCTAGGTTTCAAAATATCTCCATCTGAAAGATATATCTCTCAATCTCAAATATTGTCATGAATGCCTATGATTTGTTTGCTTTTTTTTTTGGTAACAAAACATCAGTATTCAGAATATTCATATGTATTGTTTGTCTTTTGTTTAAAAGAAAACCAAAAAAGTCCTGGGGTTGCTCACAAAGCAGTTCCTTACCATGATATTTAAAAACAACAGAAACATTCTTAATTATAATTGCAAAAAGAAATCTTAATTCCCAGTCTTAGGTACAGAATTACATACTATAGCTGTGGTGGTTTAATGATTAAAGACCATGCTAAAAAACAGATGCATATACATTATGAGGAAGGAGAGAGGACCTTGAACTACATGTCCACTCCTCTGTCATATGACCTAGGAGATAATTCGCATTATTAGGAGCTGGGAAAAGGGATGCCTGCAGCCTCATCTTCTCCCAAAGAAATGTTTTCCTGAAAACTGAAATGTCAGAGGAAGTACCTGTTCTTCTGTTCTTTGTTTTGGCTCTGACAGTAGCTCTTGGATTAATTTGCATTAATTCATACTTTTCGGTATGATTTTTTGTTTCTTTCTGTCTGTATTAACTTGTCACAGCTATCTGAGGTAGCTCAGATCAGGTTTATATCTGAAAACTTTTAGGATGGAAGACTGCACAGAAAAGCTTAATCTTACTATTTATTATTTTGTAATATATTAAATGTTGACAGCTTTTTCATTAATCATTCCATATTGATTGCTTAATCAGAGGCTTTATA
Source organism: Pygoscelis adeliae (assembly GCF_000699105.1). Taxonomy (NCBI): domain Eukaryota; kingdom Metazoa; phylum Chordata; class Aves; order Sphenisciformes; family Spheniscidae; genus Pygoscelis; species Pygoscelis adeliae. Next base: position 4,019,986 of record NW_008824542.1, read on the forward strand.
GGTCACATTTTTATGCACTTTTTACATAATGAAGCTATGATTCTAATGTGGCTATTGCATACCGGTGTGGTCTTTTGAAACCATTACTTTAGTCAGGCAATTTTTTACATGATAAATCATAGTCAGACTGAGTACTATTACAAATTGCAAGAAAAAATGCAAATCATCACTTTCACCATTATTGAGAATGTTATAAAGAATTGAGAATGTTCTTGTCATAGGCAAACATATAAGTCTAAAAGAAGATGAAAGACAGGCACATTAGGCTAGAATGCTTTCTCGGGTGATTTTTGTTTAGGATAGGTAGGTAAAGACAAGGTTGAATTTCTAGGTAATCTAATTTACATTTCTTAAAAATGCTCAAGTATGTTAAAAGAACAATCAGATCTGGCATGTGATGGTCTATCTTATACATATAAGAATCAAGGGGGGTTTTATGTTTATAATATTTTGGATGTAAAGATTTTGATCAAAGCAGTTGGAACTTTCATTAACATTTTTGTCCTATTCTCTTCATTTTTGGACTACAAATGTAGAATGCTTGATTATATTCCCAAATCCTCAACTATCATATATAAGTAATTAAAAAGAAGATTTTGAAAGGCACAAAACAGTTGTTAGAAGCCTATTCATTAACTTCCATTTGTGGTATTTAACATTTTCATCTTTATTAAAAAAGCAACCAAACAAAATACATTTCTAGACAAAACTGCTTGGTTTTAATAGACAGAACAATTGAATGCATATCTAAAATGTAACAGATCAGGATTAGATGTTATTACGGGGATACTGTAGATGGATAGTCGTAACTGTATTTGGGTTGGCTACAGTTACTGCTCATTAATTATTTTTTGCTGAAAACACTTATATTTTAGTCCTTTTAATTATTTCATGAATTTAATGTGCTAGACTGATATTTGTTTTTGCAGTTCTCTGCAAGAGGCTTGTTCCTCTGTGTGATTAATTTGCTTTAAAATAATGTATCTGTGCAGAGAATTAAGTCTGCAGTAAACACATTGTCTTCATACCTTGGAGGTGACAGAGGATTGAATGAGATCGTAGAAGAGAAGCAGAGATACAGTGAGGATACAAAGTCAGGATGGCTTATAATCACTAAAGAAGAATTCTTGCAAAATCTGAAATTAATTCTCAGAAGTCCAATGTCTATCTTTTTCATGTTAGGAAAGTGCCTCGGCCAGAAACTCTGAGGATGACATGAGTTTAAATGGTTGGTATTTATGGTATAAAGAGTGGAATGAAGGCATTGAGAGAGTTACTGTGCACTGGAGTGCAAAGATCAACCTTAGTCAGCATTCCATTAAGGTAGTAAAAGTACTGAAGGCATTAAAACCCGTGGAGGAGGTGGCATAGGTGATGCTACAATTGTAGTCATCCATTTACCTCCTGTTGAAGCATGACACTTTCATTTAAAAGAAATTTATCCCTACTAATTTTACATTTGAATTATGACTAGGTAAATTATATTATAGTGAAATTCATTAATTGCCATAGGCATGTGAACAAGTTGTGGCACCTGCTCTTGGATTTTTAATATTGAGGGGTCGTTCTCACTAGATTTCTTCACTATCTACTTCAGAAACCTTTCTTAAATGAGCATTCATACAAGGTATAACTATTATTTTTCTTATATTATGCACTTTTATCATGCACTGACATGCTTGCACAACATCTTGGGTAGGTAAAGAATTTAACTTCATTACATATACACCATAAAACAAGAAGACAAGACTGATGCTTTTGTTTTAAAACTACTCAGCAGTTCCCTTAAAACTTTATAAATAAATTCTGTAAAACCAGTAGTGGGGAGAAAAAAAAAAAAAGCCATAACCCCTTGGAGTGGCTGTGTTTATGATACTGTGCAATGTCACCAATTACTCTGTTAAATCTGCATAAATTTGTTTCAAGTTGTGACGAATGAAATGACACATGAGGAGAGGCAAGATAAAGTGTGTAGAGAGGGAAAATCTGTCCTTTAAAATAATAAAAACTAGATTTATTATTAGGGAGTGTAGTATAGCATACATGTATATGAAAGTATTAAACCATTATTAATAATTAATTTATGTGTGTACAAGTATTATACCATTATAAGTAATAAACTGATGTGGTATTTATGTTAAAAAAAAAAAAAAAGAAATTTAAGGCTGAAAAATCTAACATTGAAAAGTTAGTCAATGACAGAATTTGATGGTTGAGTCACCATCCCTGGAAGTATTTAAAAGACGGGTAGATGAGGCGCTTAGGGACATGGTTTAGTGGGCATGGTGTTGTTGGGTTGACGGTTGGACTCGATGATCTTGGAGGTCTCTTCCAACCTTAATGATTCTATGATTCTATGATTCTATGATTCTATATTTTTTACTATAAAAATTGTATCTGAAATCAGGCATGTATATCCAAGCCATCATTTTAAATAGGTCTGCTTAGATGCAACTGTTAGTTTGAATAAACATCATGAATAAGCAAAGAAAATGTAACAGGGAACTTTAGAATTATTGAGAATAGCATGTAAATGATAAAATATATAAATTAACTGACATACAGTTTATAATTTATTTGGTCATAAAAGCATACAGAAATCACAGGTGAAAATGCAGAATAAAGTATGTGATTTTTTTTTATTTAGAATATTAAAAACTGGCATTTGTTTTTTTTGCTTTGAATGTGTAAATTTTCCAGTAGAAGATTGAAAAACATTATTATTCCTTAAAAAAAAGTTATTCCATCATGGATCTTGAGGTGCAGAGACAAACAGCTTTTAGGACTAGTTTAAGTAAATAGATGCTTGTTTCTGTATTAAGTATTGAAATCATAAGTACATATTTTTCTTTGAAGATTTTTTAGAACAGATGAGGTGGCTGCAGGGTGTTCTGTGCTTAGAAGGAAAAAAAAATCCCTACCATTTATTCACACAGATAAGTAAATATTTATTTTCCAAAGACTGCAAGACACTGAAGTAGGACAGGATTATGTAGAATCAGTCAGTAATCAAGGTAAGTCAATTAATTAATAACTGGAATTAAAGAAACCAATCCAGCCATCTGCACTGGCTATACCTGATAAATATGCATGTTTCTAACTTAACCTAGGGCAGCAGTCTGAAGATCCTCTCTCTTGTCTAATAAGACTTCAGTAACACACTCAACTGGAAGAAGATTTATTAGATGGGACAAGCTGGTTGTTACATGTATAAGACTCATATTTCATTCTTTGCACAAGTTTTGTCATCTTCACATCGACTATCACAGCGGGGACTAGGGGAAGGTTCTGTGGAACAGAAAAACCTGCAATTAAGAGACTGCATTGTTTTAAAATGGAATTCAGTTTTTTTTCTTTCTTGACTGGGCTTCATATAGCAGTTAATCAACCTACTATAGGAATGGTAAGCAAGACCATTGTCGAGCTTAGAGGATAGCCGCCTGTTTTAAGATATCATGTTTCTTGATGTTTCACTCAGAAGCTGCATGCATAACAGTTTTTTTCTGATCTCACACTCTCTTGAAGGAGCAGTATCTTCCACAACAAAACTTTACTTCTAGTTTTTAGGTATTCACTGGAACCTTTTTACTACATCTTACTATTTTATATCCTGAAGTGTAGCTGTGTGCTAACAGAAGTTAATATAATGAATCACAACTGTATCTAACACACGTGTGTACTGGCCGAGTACACGCCAGAGCTCGCCAAGCCACTCTCCATCATTTATCAGCAGTCCTGGTTAATGGGGGAGGTCGCAGATGACTGGCGGCTTGCCAATGTGACGCCCATCTACAAGAAGGGCCGGAAGGAGGATGAGGGGAACTACAGGCCTGTCAGCCTGACCTCGGTGCCGGGGAAGACTATGGAGTGGTTCATCTTGAGGGCGCTCACAAGGCAGGTGCGGGACAAGTAAGG
>NW_008824542.1:4024675-4033573 GCF_000699105.1 Pygoscelis adeliae
CCAGAGAAGGGCAACGAGGCTGGTGATGGGTCTGGAGCACAAGTCTTCTGAGGAGCGGCTGAGGGAACTGTGGTTGTTTAGCCTGGAGAAAAGGAGGCTGAGGGGAGACCTCATCGCGTTCTACAACTACCTGAAAGGAGGTTGTAGCGAGGTGGGTGTCGGTCTCTTCTCCCAAGTAACAAGCGATAGGACGAGAGGAAATGGCCTCAAGTTGCGCCAGGGGAGGTTTAGATTGGATGTGAGGAAAAATTTCTTTACTGAAAGAGTGGTTAAACATTGGAACAGGCTGCCCAAGGAAGAGGTTGAGTCACCATCCCTGGAAGTATTTAAAAGACGTGTAGATGAGGCACTTAGGAACATGGTTTAGTGGGCATGGTGGTGTTGGGTTGACGGTTGGACTTGATGATCTTGGAGGTCTCTTCCAACCTTAATGATTCTATGATTTTATGATTCTACTCCAACTGCTGCAGAAGTTGTTTTGTTGTTATGAATTTAAAAGGTTACATTTCCTTCCCTGTTGTACTGCACTTCATTTTATATTTTTCTATTGTTTTGATAATCAGTTACTGACAAAGTTGGTAGTTTAAAGCTTTTGTTATTGTAGCATGCCAGGAAATACACTGGTTTCATTCATGGGTGAATTTTTAATAAAAGATATATTCAGACATTAAGCTATATTTAGTTACAGTTGAGAGCACATATAAGTAACTGAAGGTCAGAGAACATTACAGTGATATTTTAAGTATCCTCAGTTCAAATATTAGTGATTCAGTTAGCATCTTTTTATTTCAGCATTAAGATAAAATTTTCAAATGCATAGAGAAACAGCTGGCCTAAAGCAGAGCAGATTTTCTCAATGAGAGTAAATGTGACAATAACGTGCTCAGAATGTATCCAAAGTGTCCATAATGCACTCAAATTGGGCACCCTGGGAGGAAGGGAAGAGAAAAAACCTAAAAGTAATTTTTGACTTTGTATGGGAAGGTATATCAAAGTGAGGAAGCTCATTGAAATGAATTTGAAGACAACAGCAAACAGGTAACTACTTACCGGTGATCTGGCAATCATGTAGAAATACCATTTTAGAGTCTCACCAATCAGAAGCAAAATCTAAAAGGATCACCAAAAGAGGTGATGTAACAACACAGTCAAAGAATTAATAGAAATTAAAATATATATTCCAGGAAAAGGAAATAATGTTCAAAAGAGGGTAGTAGAAAGTGTGGCCAACAGGGTTTTGAGAAACAACTTTAAAACGTGAACCTAATCTAGCCGCTAATACATTTTTTCAAAGATGAGAAAAGTAGGAAACTTATTAAAGTGTCAACAGAAGTTCAAGGCCAAAAATATATTCAAGGACAATGTTACTGCAGAAAAGCTAAGTAAATTATATGTTATGTTATATTATGTTTGTTATATTACATTACTGAGGTAACCAGAGAGGTCCTGCATTAGAACCATTCCTTTGGCTCTAAGGAACTGTGTCAGAATAGAAGCAGTTATAGAAGAGTTAAAGAAAACCAATAAACAGAACCATAGCAAGTTGCTAGGATAAAACAGTCTTTTCCGTGTAGTTCTGAAAGAACTTAGATATGAAGTGTTTGAAGTACAAATGTTGACCTTAAGGTTAAGTTAGCCTTTCTATCAAAGTAGTGGAAGGTGATGAACATGTCAAAAATCTTCCATAATGACCAACTTCCACAGTTAGGAAATTGGTAAAGATTATAAAAAAGAACAGAACTAGGAGATGCATGGTTAAACATGTTCAAGAAAACTCAATATAACTTTTGAAGAGGAATGTGGAGCTTAATAGGAAGTCTGAGAGCTCAACAAGCATATGAATGAAATTAACAACAGTTGATAACATATCATTGAATTTTTAAAAACTTTTGACAGAGTTCCACAAAGAAAGGTTGTTTTTTAAGGGAAATGTAATACAATGTGTTAGGATTAATATTTGATTACAAGGTAAGAATTGAAAGTTGTTGGTGTGATGGTGGGTTTTATATTATTAAAAAAAAAAAAAAAAAAGAGAGAAATTACAATAAAGGAAGGTGACCACAAAGATCCCATACATATTTCTGTTGGGAATTGTGCCATCCAATACAACTTCACGTAAAATTGAGATGACAAAGTTCACAGATATCACAAAATTATGTTCTGTAATCAAATCTAGAGTCAAGCGCACAAAGATTAATCCTCAATACTGTGTGACTAGAGAGTAACATCAGTTTCACTTTTGTTAAGTGCAGGATAAATGCTCATAGAAGAAATAACCCTAAACATAGGCATGTGATGATAGACAATTAGCTTTTAGTAGTTAGGTAAATTACCTTGAAATCATTATGACTAGTCCTTTGCAGATTAGGAAAATTCTAGCAGGACTATATTTAAAGATTTTTTTTTTTTTCATAGAACATCCTAGCCCATGAGGCATATTCTGATGTGTCAGTGTTAACACTAGAACAAATAAATATAACACGAAGGTAGTGTTTGCTTCTTGCCTCCAGATATATGAGAGTTTATTTCTCGGAGCTCAGAGTTCAAGGAAAAATAAAATTGAAATTCTCAAATGTAATCTTTATTACAAGGAAGCAAAACAGTCTTAGATTGCTGAGAAATGCAATTTAAAATACTTTTAAACAGCTGAATCAAAGTGCCTTAAATCTATCTTTCTGATACTGAGAAATAGATCTGTACCTTATGCCTTATTCAACTCTGTGATTTCAAATGCAGTAAATAAGATTGTCCGGGTTGCTGATCCCTAGAGCATCCCAGTGATACAAGTGAAGAACATGTGAAGGTCTTCCAGACACACAAAAATGAGCAACCTTGCTTTGTTTTTGTCTTATGGTATCCCTAGGGATTGAGACCTTCCTCGATTAACATAATTCAAAGACTATTAAAAATTTTAGCAAAAAAATAGCTGCTATGATCCCTCTTCTTCAGAGAGTAGATGCTTGTTTTTTGTGTATCAGTTCAATACTTGGTTTTAACAGAATTATCAAAGATACTTGTAGTTGAATATTTAATTGTGCACAGTTTAACTTACGTAGAGTAGTCCCGGGCATGTTCAGAAGTGAAGGCTGTTAACTAAAGATGTGCACAAACTTTTAAGTTGTTTCAATGTACTCTAAACAGGATAGTAATTTTCTAGCTTTTGCTTCATGTGGGTAACATATATTCCCCTGAATTTCAGTCCAGCAACTCAACTGAATTTAGAATGATGTTGCAGTTATGCAGCTAAAAACTACAGTCACTACTGAGGACAAAAATCATATTCTCTTTAATGACTGTTTTGCTTACATGAATAAAAAATACCAAATATTAGATTTAACATGGCTCAAAAGGAAATAGTTCCTTTCTAAATTTTTTAACCATTTCTAACCAGCACAGTTCATTGCAAATCTATCACATGTAACTTACTGAATATATCTAAAATACAAGGAATCAAAAGGAAGCTTAAGGAAATCAAAAAGAAGGTTAAGTAAAAGAATATTTGAGATACCGCAGAAATTACTTGAAGGTGGACTCAATTTTTTATTGAAAATCTTTATGGACCTCCCTCTTTTTCATATATTTCTTTTTTTCCCTTCTTCCTATTCTATCTTCTGTCCTAAATATTTGCTTTCCTTATGTGTACCCAAAGCTTGACTTGCAATGGATATGCATAGAACATTAGAAATTAGAAATGTAATTGTTGTAATCTTACTTTAAATATAATCATTCATTCAAGAATTAGTAAGAGATACAGTATAATCAGAAAGTAGCTACACATAAAAGAGGTAAAGAATATGCATAGGTATTATTTAGCTCAGCCAAGAAGTAAGAGTTTGAGATCTTAACCTGGTAAAATTCTATGCTTCATGTTATGCATGTTATGCAAGAGGCCACGTTGATGAAAATGGCCATTCTTAGTCTCTTATTATATAAATCTGTAACCAGTGGTTGAAATGTCTTAGTATGTGCTGACATGCCACAGTGTTATTCAAAATCAAGTAAACACATTACTGGTAATGTCAGAGTAATGTAACTGGCTTTTACAGAAATGGTATTTCTTTTGTATGTAGCACCACTTCCACCAGGTATAGTAAAAGCAGTCTAGATTAGATTAGTGAGTTTTGTGGGTATTTTTATTTTTATATTTTTGTCTGTTTGCTTGTTTTAAAGGCCAATCTTGTATTATTGGGTTGTTTTTTTTTTTAATTGATACTTGTGCTCATAACTGTTCATTCCATAGACCAGTAATTTTGACTATTGTTTATTTTACTATTAACAGTTGTTTCTTACCCCGTTTTTCTTTCCTGTGTTTCAGGAGTTGGGTCCTTGTTCCTCACTTTCTGGGATGAAATAATTATTTTTGTTTGCTTCTAATGTGAATGTGATTGTACTTATGGATTGTGTATGGTTTTGTTGGTTGTTGGTTTTTTTTTTTTCCCTTCTCTCTCATGTGTGTCTTTTTTAGTCTGATACTTCTTCAACACCTTGGTTAGTAGCTGAGAACTAAAGTTCTCAAGAGTGGGAATAATTTAATGTGTTTTTCCCTCTGCTGGTCACAGAGAGTGCCTAGATGACTAGACAGCTGTGTATGAGAAACCTAGAATTAAGAAACATGAACCTGTGGCCTCATCAACAATAATCTTAAAAGACATTTCTCTTGCCATTTGAGAGAGACAGGCACTTGCACATGTCTATTCTGAATACTACAGGGTGAGATGAATCATCCTCTGGGGAAATCTATTTCGTTTTAACTTTATTCCTTTACACATATGTATCTAAAAGCAGCAATGTTTTGCTGCTGTTGTTTGCTTGGGTTATTTGTGTTTCAGTATATTTCTTTTTCTCTCAGTTGTATTATTGAATTGTCATATTTAATTTGCTACTGCTTTGAGAATGCCCGTATGTAAACCTTGAATTAACTCAGGTATTTAAGTAGTTGGATTGAGATGGCTGTTCTTACTGTTTGTATTTGAATGTATTTTTCCCTTTTAACCACAGAACTCTGTTTATTAGACTTAATACTGTTTTGGGTGTACCATGGCATTTTATTCTCTGGAAACTTACTAGTTTGATGTTTTTCTCTTAAGAACAGTTTGTTATAGAAAACTAGTATTTACTTTCTAGGTATCAATCCACTGATAAATTTAATTATCCCCAAGTCCAGTTGAAAACTGAAAGGGGGAATCATTTAAGGAAGGGAGTTTGAAAAGTGGGGACTTCTATCTCCTTAAAATTAATTTAAAACTCTGTGTTGCCAACATAAACAGCAGTGATGCAAAGAAAGCTGAGACTGAGTAGATTACAGTGACTTTCATTAATTTATCATTAGTTGTCAGATCTCAAATTTAAAATAAAATTCATTAACTGTTATTGTAGTTTCTTTTCAATCTGCCAATGCGTGCACACACTCAAAATACTGGAAATCACTTGGAAACCAAGAGATCATCAATCACTTGGAAACCTAAGGAATTATAGGGTTTAATTCTAATGTTGGAATAATATTCTCGGATAATTCAAGAAAAAGCTTATTCTTTGTAGCAGCTGTGATTCACTGCTAGTGCTAGAAAACTCATTTGGGTAAAGGGACATTCTAGAGACAAGCAGATGGACAGCATACAACACCACCTAAGATTTTTGGGTGGGTAATACACTCATTACAGCCTCCCCACCCCTAAACTAGTGAGAGTCTTATTATCAAAACAAGATTCAGGAAATGATATCACTTACCAGCTCTCTAATATTAAGTAGATTCTTGGTTCTGTGCAGTTCTAAATGAACTCATAAAGTTAGTGAGTTTTAAGAAAGCTCATAATTTTAACTTTCATCCTCACATTTTGTAGGTTTCTTCTTCTGCCTAATGAAAAGGTGTTTTAAGTATGTCCTTGTCCACTAAGGTTATGGAACAAAAAAATATTATCAGTGAGACCTCAACTGCATTGTCTATCAAATGACTTAGAAGCAGTCATCACATTCTTCATCACATAATAGGAATGATTTTTTCTTAAACCAAATAAGTAATGAAATATAATTTAGATACAAATAGTGCACAAGTGAATAAACAAATAATACAGAAGCTATATGGCCTCCAAAAAAAGGAAAAAAAAAAAGTGTTTCTGATTGGAAGATATGATTATTTCTTGTGAAGAGATCTGTAAATCCTTATACATCTTTCATTCATAGTTTCTCGTGAGTCAATGTCTCAGTTCTGCTATTGTAGCTAAAAATGTGTTAAGCTTTGTTAATCTCTGACTTATTTTTACTTCTAAACAACTGTCATGCAATGGTCTTTTCCTCTTGCTATCTAAATAGACTTGAAAGACTCTGAAATGGTCTCCCCCAGAAGACTATTACTGACAATTTTCTTTTCTTTTTTATTCACTTATTATGTTGGTAGATAAATTGTTTTAAAATTATTATTTGTTTTCCTCCAGAAGTTCCTTAAATATCATGTCAAAGCTTTGCTGAAGATGGTTGGCTTGAAAAGCATTTTAAAATTTTTATTTAGTTACTGTTTTTCAGCTGTGGAAGATATAATTCTGATGTGCTCTTTCAGAGGAATGAACCTGTGCTGAGACATAGGCTGACTGCAAAGACCTATTCAACCTCCATTTGTTACGAGCAGAGACGGTTTCACTGCAAAGACTTTTATTCTAGCACAAAATATGTTAGACAACATTTTCTTTTATTAGATGGCTCCATTCTCAGAGCCTGCTACTTTAACTCCATTTTATTGGCAAAGAGAAAATAAAATATTACTTAAATGAAGGAACCATGACCTTATTCAGCTCCCTCCTCTGAAGGGAGCCAGACACCTGGAAATGTATCTCACAGAGTTCTAGTGTCTTTATCAACTGGAGCCAGAGATCTCTGGTAGGGTGAGAAACATGAAGGTATGGAGGCAACTCACCATCCTCCAGCTTGCCTGGGAACACTAAGTCAGAGAGACCTCAGATATTTTGCCTATTTGGATAACAGCCAATATAATGAAGGAACCATCAGCTGTGATCACATTCTACAGCACAAAAAATGTACAATTTCAACCTTCTGCCACATCTCAGTTCATATCAGAAAAATTCTTTTCAGAATTTCCATCCACTTGGCTAAAATGAGTAAATTTAGTAAACTAATTTTAAGCAACACGTGATTACAGTACCTAAGAAAATTATATAGAACTTTTTAAAATTGTGTGTACCACAGTTCATAATGAAAAAAGGAATATAATTGAAATTTAATAATCATTTATAATTGAAATTTAATAATCATTAATCATTCATTTGAGAGCAAACATTGTTTCTAAAGTTAGGCTAAAACAATTCTTTGTATTTTTTTTCCTCTGAATGTAAATCATAGCTCATATTCAACTGTATAAAATCTGCTTCTCATACCTTCAGAAAAAGATTTAGTTTTGTTTTAAAGATTTCAAGGAATGAAAACTGAAGACAAAAAGTTATTTGGATTTGGGTTTGGGTTTGTTCGTTTTAGAGGTTAAAGTTGATGAACTATTAAATAAATCTACATAGAGATAATTTGAGTGTGTGATTAATTGCATTTTCTATATTTATATATTCTTTATGTATAGAATAACAACAAAAGCACAAGCTGAAAGTTAGCTTTAGCTTCTGCTAAATTTTCTTTAGCTTCTTTTTATTGAAAAGAAGGAGGTACTGTCCTCTTGAAATGTCCTCCTTAAAATGTATCAGATTATCTTTCTCTGCTAAACTACACAGAATTTTAGTTCCTTGGTTCTCTCCTTATAAGGCATATTTTTTATAATTCAAGTTTATGATAGTTTTTTAATATTGGAAGAATTGCCTTGTGGGGGTTCTCCCATTTTGTACTTCTTTATTCATAACCTTTTTTTCTTTATGAGTTTTACCTTTCAACATGAAATACTATCCTTCCTCGTCTAGAAAAAATAAAACAGCCCATCACACTATAACAGTTCAGTTTGTAGTTTTAGCACTGCCAGCACCAAGAAAATGGAATGTACCCCTTTCTTGTGCTACAGTCAATTAATATGGATAGATACATAACCAATTATAAAAAGGTGAAGTACTGTCTCTTGTCTGCTTGGATATACTTAACCCATTATGACAGATACTTATCTGTCTTGTTCTTCCAGGAATCACCAAAAAATTCAATAACTTCCCGAAAGTAGTTACGAGAATATCTAAAATTAATTGATTTTACTAAAATTGTTGGCAGTTATTTCTTGTCCTATCATTTATGGATGAAGAGAAAAATTAATTTCTCTAATCTTTATCTCAATCTACCACATCTTCAGAAAGTGACCAGTCTGCCCATGGCCTCATATTTCTCTTTTGGAGACTAAACAAAACCAATTATTTCAAAATTTCCTGCTAGATCATATTAGAACCTTTTTTTTTTTTTAATGCCAAAAACTTGATGTGATGTTTCTGCTGAGACTTTACTGCTCTTGAATGGAGCAGAAATGTTACCTTCTATGTCTAATACATGGAAGTCTATGTTAGAGGTGTCTTTGTCTACAGCAATGTTGTATTGAACCTCACAATCGATATTTGATCCGTTAAGTTTTTCTGCAATATCTAGCTAGTTGCTTTTGATTTTGCATTTCTACATATGCTAGCTGTTTTTGTTTTTAAGTTGCTGCTTAGAATTTCTCTGGGTTTTTTTGTTGTTGTTGTTTGGATTTTTTTTTAATAATGTCATCATTTCTCCAGTTTCTGTTAATGATTCAGGCCCTGCTTTGATAAGTTTCTGAATTCCTGAGGGGAATTGGCCAGCTTCTCTGGCCTCTGTTTTAACTAACCACTTTCAAATACTATTAACATATATTGGCCTGAGCTTCTCTCTTATTTTTTAAATCAGTTTTGATTGCCATAATTAAATTGTGTTGTGAAGACTGAAGAGAAAACA
>NW_008824542.1:4033600-4049991 GCF_000699105.1 Pygoscelis adeliae
TCTTTGGTACTGCTTTCCGTCTGTATGATGGTGCTCTCTCTCTCTCTCTCTCTGTATTTGTTGGTGTCTTTTTATTTCTAAAGTATTTCTGTATTTCTAAACAGCAACTAAAATACATATTTCTATATGAGATTGTCTTTTCCATATTCATTGTATTGCCAGAACAATTTTAGGTGCTTCGTCACATTCACATTTGCAGACTGATATCGATAATAAAAGTATCTGTAATTTGGAAGTTCGGAAGAAATTTGTTTACCATTTTTATATGTTAAAATTTCCTTTGCATGATTTTTTTTTTTTTTTAATTTCCTGGTAGTGATATATGAGTCACTATATTTGTTTTCTAATTTTTCTAATATTTGTTTATTAGTCTTGACTTAACCACTACAAGAAATCATTACAACTGAAGATCTCGTCATTTGGATTAAAAAGGATAAATAGAATGACATTTCATTATATCAGACTAGGAAAAACAGCAATCAATGATTTAATATGTTAAACTCTAAAAACATACATTATGTCACCAAAAAATTTTTTTTCTTAACATACTCATTTAGACCAACTAAATATTAGGTATCCTAGCCTAGATTTTGAAACAGTGGTCCATTAGATAAGAAGTCAGTATCCCATTAGCAGTTCTTCAAGACATATTTTTCCACCTTTTGCAGAGTTTATGCACTGTTGTTCTTCATTTTTTATTGTATTTGTAGCTGTGTAATCAAATTTATCTGCATGACATAAAGCCATATTGGGCCATTCATTTTTAAGCAGTATTCCCCATTGATTCCACTGAGGAATGCTGCTTAAAAATGGATGGTGCAATATGGCACTTAAATCTGCAATTGCAATTAAATTCTATTAGAACTTAGCTGTAGGAGCTTGAAAGTAGGTAATCTGAAAGCAGTAGTAGGAATTAAAAGCTTCAAGCTGCAGAAAAAAATATTTGGTAGTAAAAATATTCATTTCTTCAAAAGATTTGAAGATTTGAAGATTTGAAGAGATTCGAGATTGATTCTCATACTTATGTAGTCCATTTTTCACAGTTCTTTTACTGAAGTTTTTCCTTGTGGGTTCTTTCTTTTGGTTAAACTGCAAAGACATGATGGAAAACATATGAGCAATAAGCGCATGGCAGGGGCTTTTAATCCTATAATGTTTTGCTGGACCTGTAGAAAATTTTACTTTATAGCAATAGTTAGGTGTAGATTACAGGGATCTGTGGTTTGGCTGTGTGATTTTGCCTCTCTGCAGTGATCATCTACATTTCTTTTACAACTAATATATGCTGAAACGTGAGAAAAGGTGTCACTGCTGATGGTAATGCATTTTATATTGTATTCTCTGTTTACTAATGCATTGCCATAAAGAGGTAAAATTTAGTTCTTTGACAAAGATGCATGAATACTAATGATCAAGATGGGTAATCTTCCAGATAAAAAAGCTTACCAATTTAAGATAAAGAGTGGGTGATACTTCGTTGTTGTTATGATAGAGCTTTTTCAAGGGCTGCAGGGAGTGCTATTTTACAAGGCAAGATACCGTTACAGTAAATTCAGCACACACAGAAAAGGAACTTTTTGCCATTAATGCTTAATAATGTTTCAAGGAAACAGTGAGCAATGCATCAACTCACTGATTCTTATCACATTCTTACCACAATCAAGTGCCTTTCCTTCCTATTAGTGTTCCATTGCTGATCCTGGAAAGCAGGACAAGGACAGCATACTGAGTAGTATTTTTATATGTCAGAGAATAAACTAAAGCAGAAATAAATGCAGAAAGTGATACAGTATTTCAGAGTCTAAGCAATCATTATTAAAATATACTGGAATAGTACTGGAGAATTACATTAGACAATATCATTTGCCTTTTGAACTTTTTTTTTTTGGTTGGATAGTTTGTTGGTTTGTTTTATTCTGCAGGATCTTTTTTCATTCCTAGGGAAATGGTGCTCAGCATTTGTTGCTTTTTTGTGTTAAATAACACAGTTTACATTTGTGGGTGTGATGGGTCTGTTAGAATTTTTAATGTAGGTAGACCTTTCAATGCACAGCATAATAATTAGACATGTTGATTTTCACAACCTTTCAGTTTTTAACTCTGTAGTTATTAGGAAATGAAATAAATCACTGCACTGTAAAACTGATGCAAAGGCAATGAGACCTACATAGCTGAAATAAGCATAAGTGAAAGTCAATGGGTAGCATTGTGGTAGTGGAATTATTATATCCAACCAAACAACTCGATACTAGATATTTTCCAGAAGCAAAAATATGTTTTATTTTTGTATCAAATTAATGTTTTTAATTCACTGTAGCTATGGTTTCATGTCCCTGGATCCATCTTTGATTTCTGAATAGTAATGTTTAGTGATGGTCAGGGTAGAATCTCCTCTTCCTGAAACTTCTGGCATTTTAAAGTAAGCATTTCCCAAAAGGTAAGGAAGGAAATATAGACAGTGAACTCTATGGGTTTACTAAAATATCAGATAAACCTCTTCCTCTTTCCTGATACATTCAGAAAGGTCTTGGAGGACAGTCTTGCTTCTGTAAGAACTAATGATTTACCACCTCATGTTTTATGAAGTTAAACATTTTCTCAGATTGCAAAGGTCAACTGTGTGCTTACATCTTAATTCAACTTTTCTTTATACTATTTGTTTTTGAGACCCAGGAATGTGAATTCTTGTGACGATAAAGAGTCATTATAGCAGCAGTTGGAAAAAAATGGGAGCTCTATAAGGGAAAAGGTAAACTCAGAAAGGGCAGAGTGAAAAAGTCCAGAATGAGAACACCAAGTGAAAGAAATTACTATGAAATACTCAATGCAAGTATTTTGTTGTTGCTGCAAATTAAACTTTACATATGTCAGAGTGACAAATAGTTTGTCTCTAAGTCCAATCTGTACTGAGCACATTGTAGCACAGGCTGCAGGCAACTCTGTTGAGAGACTTTGCACCTAAAGGAGTGGAAATCCTGCTTCCAGCCTTGTACTGTGTCTCTTGTCCTCTTATGTGACCAGATATACACCCACTATACAAGCAGTGCAGATGAATGTTGCTTTCATGGGGCCCGATGTGTGGAGAAAACATTTAGATGTTTTAGATTTAGACAGCGTGTCATACAAACATTTTAATTAATATCAATTATAAAAAGAAAATGGCATTATCTCCACCTTTTAGAGACATTGAAGTTGTTTTAATCAGACTTTAGGATTAATGAGAATTCTCAGATTTTTGAAGATGTTAAATTGTATTTTGTATTTTTTTTTAATTTGCAAAAATTTCTGGGTTTAATCACTTCTAGAAATCTATGCACATTTGTTAATAAAATTATTTTGTGTGATTATTTTTATACCAGCTGTGATAATACTACCTTTCAAATATTGTGAAATATTTTGGTTAGACATATACATAGTTATATAATAATTCTACCTCAGAGAATCAAGAACACTTTGAAAGTGTACTAGCTTTCTTAAATTCTTGTGTATGACACAAACAGGATTAATTTCTGTGTTCTCCTAGCTTTAAAAAAATGTCCTGGTGACATCACTTTAACGTTACAGTATGTTATCAATATTATACAGTGTTACAACATCAACACAACATCAACAGTTACATATTTAGTAAAGATATAACTCAAAAGTCACTGTTGATTTTAGATACACAACTATGAATATCAATATTTTGTAGGGTAAGACATTGCACTAAAGTGAATAAAAACCTGTAAAATTTGCACTAAATTTGATTTTTATTTGTTCGAAAAATTATGCATGTTAAGTTAAATGAATTTATGGAAAAATGTATGTTTATTTAAAAGAAACTTTTTATTATTATTTTGTTCTGTTTTAAGCATACTAGTAGTTTTGTAAAATCACAAATACCTTGTTTGACTGCCTAACTTGTAGGAATAAAAAAAAAATAAGGGTATAAAAATCCAGACTTTATAAGTAATGGTCCACTATATGCTGAGTACCAAATATATAGCTATTAACTTAATTTTAAGTATTGCTATTGTGTGCTATTACTTCAAGTTTTATTAAAAATTAAGAGTGAAATTCTGTCCCTTTTGGTGCCAATGGCATTGACTTCAGTGGAATCATAATTTTACCCTGAATTTGCACATTATTGTATATCTGCTGATTAGGGAAGTATAATAATGATATGAGTGCTGGAGTGGGACAGTATTATTGGTCTTTGTTTCAGTAACTCATTTATTCAACTCACAAACAGTAAAGAAGGAAATGGGGTTAGAGAGAAGCAATAAGCTTTTTGGCAGTCTTATTTCTCTAGTTTTAGTGCTTTTGTTGCTTATATTCTTCCATATTCTCTTCCGTTTCATCCAAAATCTGGAATAGAAAATCTTGAGTACTTGCAAGCTGGTAAGCAAATCTGTTTTCATAAAAAATATTTACTACATTCAGCTAGTGAAGAGTTTCTAGTTTGTGTTTTTCAAATAACTTAAGGCAAGTAAGTCCCTGGATGCGAGGCTCAGCCAAGGCTCTATTGCTTCTTAGCAAAAAGTACCAATAATTCTATTATCTAAATACATTTTCACAAGAAGGCATGAATTTCTGATATTTCACATGATGGTGGATTGAGGGAGGACACTGAGATTATTCTTTTAGCCACAGGGAACAATATTCCATGTATGTATGGTAGTCTTAGTGCTTACTCCATATCTCAGAGTGGGTGCCTATCAGTAAAGCTGTACTGAGCATCGCCAAGACTATGTCCTGTTCTGGGTCCTGACTGATTTGCTAATCTCTAATATATGTGCCACATCTACCACATGCACATGCACATACATAAGCAAAAGTCAAGATCCTTCTGTTGACCTATTTCAAATACCATGTCTTTTATGCCAGCCCATTAAATAATTTACAAATTGTATATGCAGACTGGAGCAATAGGTACCACTGCTCCTGTTTCAGGTACACAGTCTGTCAAACTCTGCAGCTACACCATACTGAAAGGAACCCATGCTAATGCAAATTACAGAAATCCATGCTCAAAGCAATGGGGCCTTAAGTTGCTAGCATTATAAGATGTGTTCTTTTCATGGTATACTCTACCATACATTTTGTGTGACTTAACTAAAAGTAGTCTTAAAACACGTGATTTGTAGCTACGCTAATAAATTACTTGTATTTAGTATGACAAGTAATGAGATAAAATCTTCTGAAATAATAGTAAGAAAATGATCTTTTTCTTATTTAATATAATTCAGAAGATATTAATGTTTTGAGAGCATACCGCAAAAAAACAGATTTTTTTGTGTTTAGCAAATGAAACACTGAGTAGTACTTATTTTAGAAAGTCACTTACGTCTTAACTGAGGAAACAAATTTGTTAAATAGATATGTTAACTTTAAACTCATTAAAAAATATTTTACAGTCCAAAATGGTTGGAAGAAATATTCTAAACAGATACCATAATCTTGACAACAAATTAAACTACTAAATTACAAAGTGTGTATGAGAAGCAGGTAATAGACATAGGAAAACACTAACACATATGACTGTTTCATATAAATGCACCTGAACATCTGATGAAGAAAAAGCACTGTTTCTTGTTTGACAGTTTGAATAATGCCAAATGCTAACTTCTATTGTTAACCTTAGGAAAATTATGTTGTTGTAGTAAACAGCATTGTTATTTATCTGCCATTTTATCAAGTATTATAGCTATTAATGGTATAAACATGATGTTTCTGTGATAATGAAAAGTGTTTGTTCATAACTTTATATATATAATATAAATAATTGAGATATAGGTAAGTGGTACATCATGTTCAGTCAAGGAATCCTAATTTTCTTATTTCAGTAGTTCTATACATTATTTTGAAGTGTGAGTCTATTGGCATGAGTAAGAATTTACTAGTGTGCAGAAGGGCTGCATAATCTATGCTTTTATCAGAGTATAAAACATCATACGAATGAATAATAGTTTTGTATGCTGTGAATAATAGCATACTGTGTATAAAGCACATCATTATTTTGTTAAGATGGTTGATAAGTGGTAAAGAAAAACAATAATTGATCTGGAAAACTGCAGAGTGCTATCAATGTTCTTTTGATATATGGGAAAGTTGTGCATACTCAGTACTTCACAGGATATACAAATTTAATCCAGTGTAGAAGTGTAATAAAATTTACTGTAATAGCATATACCAACATACAACAAATCACTTTAAACTGATTTTTTTCTGATATTATGTTATTCAAAACTTATTATCCTCACTTTCTAGCACCCTGTGGAAGCCGGTCAACAGGCTCTGAAGGAACTGTATTATCACCAAACTACCCCAAAAATTATAGTGTTGGTCACAACTGTGTTTACTCTATCACTGTTCCTAAGGAATTTGGTAAGTAGGTCTGGTCTCATTCGTATCTTTTTGTTGCTTGGATACTTTCAACAATTCTGGATGATTTGTATGATTGCTTTTATATTAAACATATTAATGTGAAAAAGCTGGTTTAAAATGAAATTTCTGTTTATACTTTTTATCATTTTTATAGTGCACTATTTTCTCAGAATGCTTATATTTACCATTCTCTTTTGAAATTACTGTTGTTCATTTATTTTTTTCTCACTGTGAAAATGAACACGTAACTTAAAATATGGCTGTGATGCTAGTCAAATATATTAGTGGTACCAGTTAAGGTTTCTTTTCACCCAAGATCATGTGCGAAGGCTCTAGAAAGTGTAGCATAGCTCCAGTAAGTCCACATAAGCAGGGGAAGCAACGTTTGTCTTAAATCTATGGTAATATTGCTGTCATAATCCTTGGCTTGTCTGCATCATGAGGCAATGGCATAGTCTTTCCTGAGGAATGAAATTAGAACAGCATGTGTCTGTCTGGTTTTTATAGATTCCTAGACCCTCCATCAAAACTTCATTCCCATCCTAACATTTTTTCTGATGACTAGATGAATCTTTTAAAGATGTCTTCTGTACCACACAAAGACAGGGCTTTTACAGCACTGTTTTATCTCTCTGGATTTATGAATTATTTTATCTCACTTTATTATTAAACAATGCCTATGATGACAGCTGATAGTTTGTTGTTCACTGTGACTCCTTGGTAAGCAGTATGCCACATACTGAATATAATTTATTCTTTAAATATCCGTGCTTCAGATTTATGCTTGGATAAGTAGGACTTTATTCTGACCCACTGCTTACATTTCAGTTCGTCAAATACCAGGTGCCTGGGGATAGGGATGGGTATTTATTAATCTTCCTTCATGTTGATTCTGCAAACATTTCATCCAAATTAAAGACAATGCTTAAATTGCTGTGTATCCATCTGCCATACTCATGATGACTGAACTCCCTTAATATCCAATTAATTTGTTCTTATGTATAGCATAGAGGTGCATAGGCTACTACAAAATAAACAGGTTTTTAAAAGTATTGTCTCCTAAGCCATGGGAATCTCTACTTATTCCTCTAGAACATTCAGAAAAAATTGAACACATTTGCATAATTCTTGATTTATTTCTAGCTGTTACAAGCATATGCTTTTGACCTGGCTAATTTGTTTTAGATAAACTGGAAAGACTATGTCCTCCCATTTCCATCAAATCTAATAATTCTTCATTTATGACACAGATGTCAACAGGTAAAGAGTTAAAATTACTACAATAAAGGATTTAAAATGTTAATGCTCTTTATAATATCTAATATATGATATTAATATCTTTGACATTCTGGATGGAAATGTAATTTTGTGATTTCTGGAAATAAAGACAGAATTCCCAAAACAAGACATGGAAATGGGGAAAGTTCCCACTGTTCTGCATAGTTACTTGGAATAATCTGACAAATACTCATTTTCTTTACACACTAAGCATGTCAAGAACAGTATTATGGAATTCTGTTTGACCCTTTCACAGTGCTTATACCAAAAAAACAAAAATACTGATGCAAAAAAGGAAAATCATGGTTTAGATATGGTTAACCCTGACATAAAAGGATTCAGCAACGTACTGGGGGTATGATTATGATAGAGTATCTGTTATTTCTTTCAAGCTCTTTGTCTGTCCTACCTCGGGATAGACCTTTACTCGTTTTCTTGTGTTTAAACAGTGTATTTTGACAATTACACCAGGTACCTGTAGAATAGATCATGGAAGTATTTAGTCCACTTTTGTGAATACAGAAAACATGAATGCTTTTGTGTTGAAAGAGAAAGGGAAAAAACATACCTGGCAGTAGCCATTCAAAAATGAGGATGACATGACACATCAAATAGGCCAAAACAAGTATTTCCATTTTAGCTGCTTTTTTTCAATGATACTCCTACATTAATAGGGAGCAGAATTCCTTGCACCCAAAAGCTCAAATTTTAGATATGAATCTTTGTTTGAATTATACAGTGGTGTATTTTTTTTTGGTAAGTTATTAATATGGGTTTTTTTCCTGACCCATGCTCTTTCTCTAATCTGTTGTTACTAAAATCATTCCTGTAACAACCATTAAGAAAGTCAAAGTAATTTTGACAATCGATTTAACCTGTTTTCTGCACTCAAGATAATTATCTCAGTCTGCAATTTTAAAGATTTGTGTAATGAATATGTTTTATCTAATAGCTTTCATCCCTATTGAATACAATATATTCAAGTACAGTTGCAGAGAAGGATAGCTATAAATTTTTAATGCTGAGCTGTTTAAGATCAGTTGTAGGAAATTATTACCTGTAACTCTATTACTTTGGGTCCTGACAGGAGACATTGCATTAAGAAAAGAGTCTTTGCTTGCACTACTTGATATGGATTGTGTAGGGATCACTCACTGACAAGATGGTCCCCAAAAAATGCTGGCCTTTGTGGATAAAACCACCAGATTTCATCTTGAATTCACTTGCTAATGTGCAGCATGACATGTAGATTTGTCAGAGATTATTCACAATAACAAAGAGTTGAAACAAGGGTTTTGGAGAATGAAAGGGTACTCCAGCAAAGCTGCTGACGTAAGATAATTTAAAGTAATTTTCCTGAAGAAAACAGCAAAAGCTCTTCTTCCATAATCTTCCCTATGGCTCCAACTTTCAATGTGAAATATAGCATTCAAATATTTGCTGAATGAACCTCTTCAGGAACTATTTTGTCATCTAATACAATATATGAGATCTTATAATAGAGTACAGTTTAAAAGAAAAGCTAAAACCAGGTCAATATAGAAAAAAACACAAACAATGGAATAGCATATTCAGTGTGTAGAAGGGAACTCATCGGCCTGGATTAGTTTTTGATGGAGTGAAAAGAAAAGCTATTTCATGTGCAGCTTTTCAGGTTCTCAAGCCCAAAATTCTGTGGAAAAGTCATTGCAGTGTGGACTTTTTTTCAATGTTTCATTATTCTGTCATGCAGAATCACAGTTGCAATATTTCATACCATGACAGGATTAAGCTAGAAGATAAACGATTCACAAAAGTACACAGTATGCCACAGGCAAAATCTTTTGTAAACATGGAAGACTCATCTTCTTTGACACTCTCCCACTGATATTTTAAAATGGTGTAATGACCGTTAATTGTTCAACACTGAAATCCAGCACTGGTTACAATTAAAATGCAGATGTTTAAGATTTTAGTTTGGTTTCCTGCTGCACATGAATTAATTTGTATGCTCTGCTCTGCGTAAGTGTCATATATACTTCTATTTCAATTAATATTTTTAACAGTAAAATAATTTTTTTTATCAACTTGCCTCAGCAAATGGCTTTCCTTTCTGTTAGAGCAAAAAGATAGGTTGAACATACACAGTAAGATATGTAAGTGCAGTTTATGAGCTATGATATCAGAAAATTAAGTATCGATTCTTAGTGACCATCAAAAAATACGAAATTTAAATCAGAGCTCTTTTTTCCTACAAAGAAGCTAAAAAATATGTATATAATTGGGAAAATGTCTAGTTACTATGGAGACTATATTTGCTTTACATTTACAGCAAGATATAATATTAAAAAAATGACAAACGCTTTATTGATAAGCATGACATTTTGGGACAAGATTTCTTAGAACTTTGGCAATGAAGGTAGACCCAGTTTGCTTACTATAAATAGGGAAGTTAAAATCCGTTATTCTCTTCAATTCCTGAATAACTGGCTTGTATTCACAGATAGCTTTCTATCATACAGTTATACCATTTTCAGCTTTTCTTTGTGTCTTTTCTTGAATTTCTATGTTATGAGGTAGCCCTGAATTATTGTAAATAAACAACAGAGAGAAGAAACAAATAGAGCCAAACAGCAGGGGGTTGGGATTATTATTATTATTAATTATTATTATTATTTAGCTCCTTTAAAGACTAATTTTTTGCAAATACTGGAAAGTACATGTACAACTTTTATTCCGCCAGTGAAGACACACATTGAGCAAACAATGTTGTCAACGTGTTTTCTCTTAACAGCTCACTGCATCTAGGACTGTTAGACAGCTTAAAAGCTGTGTCACACTAGAGTTATTTCAGTACTGTTTGATTTGATTTCAACCTCAGTTTACATTTGGAAAGAAAAAAAAGATAGGCAAGGACAGATCATAAGTAGCAGAATGTCCCAAATGGCAACCTCACATCAAGAAGGAATAAGAACCAAATGGTATTTATGATAATACTTAGCTGCATTAAAGTAAAACATTTCCTTTTAATAACTTGAATCCATCATCACTGCTGTGTACATCTTACTTTCCTTTAAGAATTGTGGCAGACACATATGGACTGACATTTTTAAAATGTGGAGGATTTAACTCTCCATCTTAAATTATAATGAATGGAAATGTCTGGCTGAATATCTAGCTTTAATGTTTTTAACCATGAACTAAGCAATTATGGAATTAAGCAATACTTTGCTGAATGGGAGGTAGAGGTGATAGAGGATGATCTGAAATATCAAAACGCTACCATAGGCAGGAATCTTATTCTGTTTCCTAGCCTCTTTTCATACAAGTAACCACTTCAAAGTCAGTGGGACTGCATTGTCCAAACCATGATTACTTGTCAGCAAAATGGAGTGAAACCACAAAGACTGCTCCAAATGCTTGTATGCCCAACTGCATAAAGGCTTAAGACACTAATTTCAGGAGAAAGGGACAATGATCCGGCTTGTACCATGTATTTTATAAAAAGTAAGTCAGCCCACCTTTCCTTCCCAAAAAGAGAATGACTTCAAAACCACATGACTTCCAAGAAAAGTGATCATTATTTATTTGTACATTTTGAAAAATATTTTTTTTTCCAGGTAATCATAAAACTGTATTTTTTAAGACAAATTCTTCTTCTTTTTGCATATGTGTTTACAAGAACTTGGCATGAAGACAGAAAAGCTGACTGTATCACAGGACATTTCATATAAAAACTAAAAATATTTTAAAAAGTTGAATCACTTAATCCAGAAATTTAATGAAATTCAATTTAGTTAAGCGTGACAACTAGTTAGATTAGGTGTATGGTAGTTCAGTTTTCTGAATTATTTTCTCAGTTTTCTGAAGTATAGAGTGAATATCATGCAATACTGAGGATGTACATACAAATATTAACAATAGGAAGACGTATTTGCTGTATGAGTAAAACCAATAGATGATAGAAAGTTCATGCCCCTTTTCCCTTTTTGTTGGCATTCTTTCAACTCTGTTGCCCTGTTGTCATTTCTCTTTTTAACACCATTCTGTTAATGCAAGATTTTTGAAGGATCTTGTACTAGCATCTGAAAACATTAGAATGATGTTTAGTAAATTTTTAAAACTGAGCTTCGATAGATCAGCATTAAAAAGTGTATGGAAGTCCTTTTCTTCAATTTTCTCCAGTCAGCTAACTAAGCTTCATTCAAAAGTACATAGACAGCAGTGTTATCTGTGACAGAATTTAGAAACTCTGGCCAGAACTGCGACATCATTGTGCAAAGGGTATCAGGCAGACACAGAAGTGGTTTTCATCCCAGAGACGATAAGCCTAATTAAGGTAATATGCAATCAGACATACAATTGGCAAAGTATTCTTTCTTTTTTTTCTTTTTTTTGGATGTATTATCAGTATGGAAAGGAAACACCTGCAACATTGGTGTAAATGCTGCTGTATGTTAATTTAGCTCATTGCCAGAATATTATTTCGATTTGAAAATTCTCTGAGTGGACTTAACTCTGGCGGGTACATGTCTTTTCATTTGACTCTTTTGTCAAGTTAATTCTGAGAGTTAATGAAGAACACTGAATGGGGATAAGAATGGAATCAGGTTGCCTAGAGCCAGAAAAATATGTAGGTTGTGTACATTGTGCTAGAAACAAATAATACACCCTCCCACCACAATGGAAATTGAATATTCTCAGTGTGCATTCAATGTGCATTGAATGACTGAATATGAATTTATTTTCCACTATTATTTTGATTAAATATAAAAAATAAACTATTTGTTTGAAATGTACGATGCATTTTTAAGGCATGGTTTATTTCTTCCTTAAAGTAAGAATATTATATAGCTATATGATAAATACAATAAAAATGGGTAGAATCTAGCTTATTGTATTGTGTGCATTTTAGCAAGAGAAGAATGTATAGGTGGTGAGCCAGAAACATAAGAAAATTTAGTAGTCTATCTTCTGCACAATAAATGGACATAAAAAGCTTAATGGGGAAAAAAAAAATCTTCATCCGTGAGTGTAAGATCTGGACATTTGGAGTCAGATGCAGTGACATGATTTGTGTTTTAATCTGTATAATCCAAGTGGGGATGCTCTAAATCTGTGAATGTATCTTGTCTTGAAGAGCTGCCCTTAAACATTGCTGATTGATGTGCATATATGTTTTAGGCTTGCATGCAAAGCAAATAGGTGTATGTACATGTAATTTAATCCTTTGATGGGATATGTTTCCTCTTGGTTTAGTTAGGTACGTAACTATGGAAGTTAGATATCTAGCCTAAACCATTCAGATGCTTGCTTTAATCAACAGAGAGAGATACATATTCCCATGCCATGATTCATCCCATCTAAAACATCTATCTGCAGTTTTTGGAAGGAGATAAATTCTTTGTAATGTAAAAGAAGCAGCACATATTTGTTCTGGCAGCTACCGTGGGTTAAATGAATTAGAGAACATTGCTGCTAGTGTAATCTACATCCATCCAGTAGGTGGGTGGGTATATGGTAAGACTGGCAATTTCAGATACATTTCAGTTAGCAGCCGTTTAGGGGCTTGAGCTTGGGTGATCCAAATTCAAGCTTTACTTAGTGATTCCTCATCCTCAAGTCTTTTAAATCTAACACTGGAGGCAAACAGAATCTGTGTCTTATTATTAAGCATATATTAGACAATAACATTTCTGCTTGTTTAAGTCGTGTTAGATCACATACTCAAGAAGAACTTCAGGTGATGGACTGCATTGTGTTAGATATTCTACAGGAACAGGAAGCCATGGCCTATAGCCTGTCTACACAATGAATACATAATGGATTTATGTTGCCATCTGGAAAAAGAAAATGAAAGGCAGAACTAGTTATATGCTGGAAATATTTTTGTTATGTTTTGTTGGGGTTTTTTTGTTTCATTTTGTTTTTTAACAAGTATTAAGTATTTTCTTCTCCAGAATATATAAGAAATGTACCTTAAAGTGCTACTTAAAATATAAATATTTTCAGAGTTTGGTATAAAATGAATTATAATGGAAGAATTTAGGTTACATATGCAAACTAGGAAATTATTTTCCCATTGATGTAAAAATTTCTTTATTTGAAGAATATTTTGCAAGTTTTAACAAGGTTGTGTGAAAGATTTTTATTTTTAATTATATTTCAAACACAGCAATAATGCTGACTACTTAATTCAGATATGAATAGGCTAGTAGCAATATAGTGTATATTGAAGACACCTGGTAGATAGTGAATATATTTTTATCATACTGTTAAGTACACATGAGCTACTGTGCTACCTGCTCTTCATAAAATAGCTGGAGATTGCAGTCTAAGATTTTGGGAGAATAGAGGTGAGCATTAGTTGTATAACTATTAACTTCTGGTTTGCTTTTCTAATTCAAGGCCAAGTTTGTGTCATTCAGATGCTGAGTATATAATTTAAAGACGTGCCAGAAGGTCATTTCACATCACTTTCCACTTATCTATGAATCTCCTAGGTTTATGAGAGGAAGGACTGGCAGGTTTTATATATGCAAACTCACAGCTGGGGAGTATTTCATTCATTGGTTCAGTGCTTAACGTGCTTGCCAAGTAAGCAGATGCCAATAAAAAAAGTCACCATAGGGTGACTTTTAAAGGAGATGAAACTATTCAATGTATTTTTTAAATAAAATTTGAGATTTATTATTTTAGTTGCTTAATATGATTTGAAGTCACTTTTTCAATGCTGTTTTTAGATTTTTTCAATAAAAATGATTAATTTTGGCTCAAATATTAATGATGTTTTTGAATATAATAATGGCAAATTTAATACAGACCACTAAATAGCTTAAGCTGTTGAGTTTGACTATAAAGACATGGCAACAGTATAGCTGTCTTTTTAATAGCCTAATAACAAAGTGGAATGATGATAAGACCACATCTGTGGTCTTCGAAGAAATTGAGGGCTTCATAATGAGTAAAATAATTTGACTATAATGCCAATGAACTGATGAAAGATTTCTGAAGATTTATTTTTTCTTTCTGAGCAGTGTGACTCCAGCTGCTCCAAATATTTAATTATCAAACCTTGTTCACAGAAAAGGCTGTTATTAAAATAGCTGAAATTAGTCTGTGTTCCTGATTCCAAATGACAGAGGACAGACTACATTACATTTGTCACTTACATGCTTTCCAATACATGTTACTATCCTGAGAAGACTAAGTGGTGGCAGATTTTCTAAACAATTCTGGTTTTTTGTTAGGTTCACTTCTTAGGACAGGATTGAAGTACTTTAGCAGCACAATACCAAAAGCTTGCATCACCGTTGATTAGGTCCTTTTAATGTAAAGTTATATTGATAATGAAGGTGTCATTTTTACTCTTAATCTCGGTATGAGTGAAAAAAACTGCTTTCTCACTCTTCAAGCCTGGCCAGCATGGGGTTGATTAGGTGGTGCAAAATTGCTTACTTCTGACCAGCAGACTTCTGAGATTGCATCCTGCCCCCCTGCCAACAAATGTCTGCACTAGATGAGAGCCTTCCTCATTCCTCCTGTTGGAACAAGGCCACAGTCCACCTCATAATTCACCTAGCTGCGTATGAAGCCAGGCAGAGAGCAGGTAAGCTCTCTCTGGAGAGCCTGACTCTTCTAGGATTAGCTAGGCTGTGGAAATTTATAGTTCTACTCTTCATTCCTAGGAAATACAGATAACAAAATAATCAAGGGAAAGCAGTTACATCAGTCTTTCCTGATGGAAAAAAGAGCTCTTACAGCTTGTGATTCTTCTAGAATCATTAATTTTGCATATATGTCTACATAAAATCCCAGACAACTGGAAAGGCTAACAGTACTTCTATTTAGAATAAGATATAGTTTGTCTGATAGGGTACACTTCTCATATGATAGAAATGAATGAGGCTTCAATTTCCCTCAGGCTAAAGAAAGTCTAAAACTCTATTCACCTACTCTCCTAGTTCTTTAAATAATGGGCTATACAAAATTATGAAAAATGCAAATCATACCAGCCCCACAAACCAGTCTAGACTTCATCTAAGCCACCAAGGGCTCTGGAGCAGAGGATCATGCCGGGGGACCCTTCCCAAAGCGGCAAAATGGTGGCAAAACCCCCAAAGGCAACAGTGCAGGGGGTGAGAGGGTGCCCCAGCGCCCACCCCCCGCAAGCTCACTTCCTTCAGAAAAGTTATGACATCACTCTGGATTTACAGTGCCATGAAGAAGCTCCATGAGTGGCATTTTCTGGACCCAAAGATGGGTCTGTATGCACTGTATGAGTGGCACTTGCATGATCAGGATATGAGATTTCACAATCTTTGAATAAACTGTCATATTCTCCCCATTAAAATGTAAGACCATCCAGTGGGAGCCTCAGACTTACGTAGAACAAGGCATGGACAAGCCACAAGGCATTTTCTTCCTATCAAGAACTGCTGCAGAGCAGTGCACCAAAAATCACAGAATTCCCTTGACAGCTTTCCAGCTAATATCCTGCAAGCATACAGCTGTCCAGGTCTCCGGCTGCAGGGAGTGCCTGAGCCTGTCAGCTGTACCGGAGGGCAGCAGAGACACCACCTGTGTGCGGTGTGACCAGGAGGATGATCTGCTCAGCCTGGTGGCAGAGCTGAAGGAGGAAGTGGAAAGGTTAAGGAGTATCCGGGAGTGTGAGAGGGAGATAGATTGGTGGAGCTGCACCCTACCATCCCTGAGGCAAAGGCAGCAGATGGAGGCTCCATGAGAAGCAGAGGATCCCCTGTCTTCTT
>NW_008824542.1:4053343-4056861 GCF_000699105.1 Pygoscelis adeliae
GACGAGAGGAAATGTCCTCAAGTTGCACCAGGGGAGGTTTAGATTGGATGTGAGGAAAAACGTCTTTACTGAAAGAGTGGTTAAACATTGGACCAGGCTGCCCAGGGAAGTGGTTGAGTCACCATCCCTGGAAGTATTTAAAAGACGTGTAGATGAGGTGCTTAGGGACATGGTTTAGTGGACATGATGGTGTTGGGTTGACGGTTGGACTCGATGATCTTAGAGGTCTTTTCCAACCTTAATGATTCTATGATTCTATAAGCAAATGGTGTTCTACTAGGGGGATTGGTAAATTTGGCCTTATAACTCAGATACTAAGTCCTGGAAATAACTCTTCCTGACTTTAGAAAAGGAATGAATAGTCATCATTACTTAGCTGTTCATAAGTATAATTAGCTTTCGTTTAAATCACCTGAAAATTTTTGAAGTTAAATGTATTTTCAGTTATGACTAGATACAGGCCATTGGACCAGGCCTTTCTTTCTCTTGTTTTTTTTTTTTTTCCTTCTGCTTTTTCCCACCTTTGTACCTGCAAAAATCATTAGGTAAGTCATCCTAACAGAACAACTGAGGAGTCTCCAAGTGCCTACTCCCTGATACAGAAATTTCACTGGATGGCAGTAAGAGACAGAGTAACCTGGCCAGGGAATCCGTGAGGAGTCATTGTGACCATTGCCAAGTTTCCATCTTGAAGCATTCTGCTATATTTTAGAGAAGGAGTTCTTTAGGATCAGATTAGCATCAAGGAACTGCAAAAAAACCTTTTACAAAAGTCTTTTACTCATAAAACTTTTCACTATTAGGCCCTGCTCATGTAGTTATAATCCATACTTCTCACCTTTCCTCTTCATTATATTCCTTTGGATATAAAGCATTCATCTCTCAAGTAAGCTTATCTGTATTGACTCAGAAGTTTGTGTTCACCACTGTGTACAGAGATACAATCTTCAAGGATTCAGGATTTCTCTCAGTGATTTCCCTGCAATTACCTTTGTTTAGAAAACAAATAAAAATGTGTTTGCAATCCTCACTAAACTTTGCTTTGTGTTTCTTCCAATTGCAGTCCTGACTGCAGAAACAGATGATTATTCCACACTCTTGAAACAGAACCTCTGAGCACTCTATTTTACTGAAGAAAGGTTGTTTTTTTCAGCCATTTGCTGTTTGTATCCAGTTATTCATTTATAGTTATTTAAAAATAAATATTCTAGTTAAACTTGGGATAGAGCTGAATTGCATCTACTCTGTTAACATAAGTAAATTTCAGAAAAATGTGATTAAATCCTCCAAGGAAAAAAAACAACTTGGAAGCCAGACTCTTGCACACATTTTGTTTCAAAAAAAACCTTTTTTATAAGAGTTTAGAATTTGAAATGTATTTTGAGAAGTCATTAAAAGACTGTCAAAATATGGCTATTTGATGAGAGGAAATTGCTTTGAATTGCTACTTAGAAAAGATGTTGAATTTCTGTTTTGAGGGAAGGTGTGCAAAGCCTGTGAAGGATGATAGTCCTATTGTTTCTGACAGGTTCCACCTGGGGTATGTCAATTAGGCAGGAGAATGGAAGAGGACCATATCATTTGATGATTACAAGGGATAAATAGCAGAAGTGATGGGAAGAACAGGAAAAGTAGTATATATATGGATGGATACATATACATATGCATGCATACATGCATGTTTGTCAAAGGGTAAAGCCTCCCTGAAAGCAACACTCAGCTAATGAGACGTACCCAGGTTTAACTGATTGTACAAGCATTGCATGTGCTGGGAAGAAAAAGACAAACACAAACTTTGTTGTTGTCATGGGGTGAGACCTACCCAAGAACACTGCTCAGATAAAAGACACCTCTACCACATCTGTCCAGGTCTAACAGATAAAATTATTCCAGTATGTGCAGAAAAGAAGAAAAAATTCCACAGATGAACCTTGTGAAATCTTACCCTGGAAATGGTATGTATAATGGTATATATAGGCATCAGGATGCCAGGCAAGACTCAGACATGTCAAGCATTTGGTGCAAGTATTCTGTTTCCCTGCATGTATGGTACCAGTCACAGCTTGACCGGAGGAGCTGGTATCTTGCCCAGTGTGAGTGTGAAGTTATATATATGTCATAGAACAGAAATATTAGACCATCACTACCTACTTCTATCCACTACATTATCCACTCTGCTTTGTAAATATATTTAGGATTATATGTCATTGAGTGGTGTGGTTGTCTTGTGACTATCGCACCCCAAATTCCACTCTAACAGTGTTCGTATTATATGTAACATCGGATGGACCTCTCTGCTTTTTGCTTTAATACTTGATGCCTGTGTAGACCTGTCATTTTAAATATATGTGATGGTGAACATCCACTTCCACTGTTTAGAAGTTACCATATTCAAACAGAAATAGGTTTCTACAGAACCTATTTTTGTGAGGTTTCTTTTCATGATTGAATCACCAAGTCAAACTGTTAATTCTCCAAGCCATTTGTTCCTCCTGCTCTCTTTTTCCCTTTCCCAGTCTCTATAAAGGACTGTGGATCCTTAAGCAAACTGTTTTGTCTATACCTTCTTGTCTATACTTTCAGTGGTGGCGTCAAGGGGATAGTAAAAATCATCAAAATATTAACATGTATTATTAAGAATTATTAAAAATGTTGAGGCTTCATATTGTGTTGTATAGAGAGGGTAAATCTTATAATAATATGACTTTGGTGGTTATTTGGTATAAGTATTGTTGACCAATGCCTGCTAATTTGCGGGAAACAGTATTTTAAGAAAAAGTACATGTCTTCATTTTGTATGTCATGTCCAATTAAATATTTAATTTTAAATTCACTTTTAAGATCAAAGTAGAAAGGTAAAACCTTAAACCTAATATACCTCTAAGATAAGCATGCTTATTTTTATTTACAATGCTATGCTACTGATCCACCTTTCTCTTCTTTTTCATGGAATCATAGAATCCTAGAATCACAGAATTATTTAGGTTGGAAAAGACCCTTAAGATCATAGAGTCCAACCATTACCCTAACACTACCAACTCCACCACTAGACCATGTCCCTAAGTGCCACATCTACACGCCTTTTAAATACCTCCAGGAATGGTGACTCAACCACTTCCCTGGGCAGCCTGTTCCAATGCTTGACAACGCTTTCAGTGAAGAAATTTTTCCTAATATCCAATCTAAACCTCCCTTGATGCAACTTGAGGCCATTTCCTCTCGTCCTATCACTTGCTACTTGGGAGAAGAGACCAACACCCACCTCGCTACAGCCTCCTTTCAGGTAATTGTAGAGAGAGATGAGGTCTCCCCTCAGCCTCCCTTCTCCAGGCTAAACAACCCCAGTTTCCTCAGCCGCTCCTCATAAGACTTGTTCTTCAGACCCTTCACCAGCTTCGTTGCCCTTCTCTGGACACGCTCCAGCACCCCAATGTCCTTCTTGTAGTGAGGGGCCCAAAACTGAACACAGTATTCAAGGTGCGGCCTCACCAGTGCCGAGTACAGGGGGACGATCACTT
>NW_008824542.1:4057313-4070197 GCF_000699105.1 Pygoscelis adeliae
CACAACTCTCTGGGCCCGGCCGTCCAGCCAGTTTTTTACCCAGCAAAGAATACACCTGTCTAAGCCGTGAGCCGCCAGCTTCTCTAGGAGAATGCTGTGGGAGACAGTGTCAAAGGCCTTACTGAAGTCCAGGTAGACCACATCCACAGCCTTTCCCTCATCCACTAGGCGGTTCACCTGGTCATAGAAGGAGATCAGGTTGGTCAAGCAGGACCTGCCTTTTATGAACCCATGCTGACTGGGCCTCATCAGCTGGTTGTCCTGTACGTAGTGTGTGATGACACTCAAGATGACCTGCTCCATAATCTTCCCCGGCACCGAGGTCAGGCTGACAGGCCTGTAGTTCCCCGCATCCTCCTTCTGGCCCTTCTTGTAGGTGGGCATCACATTTGCTAACCTCCAGTCAACTGGGACCTCCCTGGTTAGCCAGGACTGGTGATAAATCATTGAAAATTCCTTTTGTGTGACTTTATATCACCCTGCTGAAATCAGATCAGTCATAATTTGTATGTTAATGTGGAAGAGGAACACCAATGCCTTGTATTACGGTAGCATGGCTTTTCATTTCTTTGTTTCTCTTTCTTTTTTCTTTTGGGAGAATTGTCTTTCCTTTCATTTGGCAAAGCTCTTTCTCAAAGAGAGAAACTTCATAGTTATGAGCTTTACAGTTACTTAACTTTTGGGCTTGGGCTTATTTATTAATTTAGATATTGCTAAAATACAAATATTCTTAGCATTTCAAGAGAGTCCCAATCTGTACTTTAACACATATAATATTTCAATTTTCTTGTAATTTTAATGGCTGTGCTTAAAGTTTTCCATAACATCTGTCACTACATCATGAATATCTCACATGTATGCATCACTAAGGTTATTAGATGGTTTGGATGCTTCCATTTGGACTTTTGGAAGCTCAAAATACTCCTTTTGTGAGCTTTTGGGGTTTTTTTTTCTGTGTGTGTGTGTATAACTGAAATCTTTGGTGTAATTGCAACCTAACATTGTGTCATGGTATCAGTGAGATTTTCAATGATTTCTCTGGTGGTTTCATTTCCTATCATACTGTCCAAAACCAGATCTGACAAGTCTTAGCTCATGCTAAGATTTAGCATCTTTATGTTATATCCAATGAGAATAAATTTTCTTTTCATCTCATGGGTGAAGGAGGTGTCTAAATTTTAGCATTTAATGATTTTGATGGTAGTTTAAAAGATCAGACTCTGAACTGAAGTAGGAAGTGCACTGGAAAATACAAACCAAAGGAGTGGTGTGATGATAATACTGAAACTCAAAAATGTAAGTCACCTAGTTTTGTTCACGGGTGAAGCTTTTAGTATTGTAAATTCAAATAATTGGTATACATACTGAAATGTGTGGTAAAATCCTCAGCTGAAAGGAAAGACAAGGTATTCTAATATGTTGGCTGTAGATGAAAACAATTTTCACTAGTCACTCTAGGATTATAAAGCAGTTTCACTTATACCACTTTGATAAATGCAGAGTAACTAACTTTTAATTAAAAGAGGGTCATTAATTTCTACAACTTTATAATAAGTTGTAATAATCATTATTATGTTTATTAATATGGTAATATTATTATGGTAATTTCAATAAGAAAATAAAAAAATAATAACATTCTCATCATATTTAGGATGCATTCTCTATCTTTTCTGTGCTGATGTTCTGCTAAAAATAAAATGACAAGCTTATAGTTACACAAGATTTGCTTTCTCCACAAACAAAAAAGTTTCTCATTTAGCTCTTGAAACATTTCACTTCGAAACATTCCCTAAGTTTTGAGTTCACATTTCAGTTACAGACTGAGGCAGACTGGCAACATACCTGTTGCCAGACTGGAAATGCTGATAAATGGTTACATCTATTTTAGGGATCGTACTGATGAAGTCATGTTTCTCCTATTTACAGCTATCGAATGGCTGAAATATTTTCATTTTTTTCTTTTACAGGTTTTCTTTATATACCTTTTGATAATTGATATGAAGGAATTTTTCAGTGTTTCCTAATTTTATTTTCTTATTTTCCACTGGGAGTTGTTTTGGTTTTACGTACTAATGAAAAGAGAAAATAGTTATTCAAGTATTAATTTCATTCACACCATTCAGTAAGCTGAAGTGATAATTTGTTTCAGATGAATGAACTGATGAATTATCTGGTCTAAACAATAACATTTGCTAGTAGGATAATAAAAGATAATTATTATACTCAGAAAGCTGTTGTACTTTTAATTAGTAGCTCTAAATTAGCTGAGAGGTGATTGAAGAACCAAACAGCTTTTTTCAAAGTGACTTTTCTGTTAAATCTAGAACGCTTATTAGTTAATTAATAAGATGGCTTGAATTAAACCTGGTATCTTAATAAGATTTTATTCTTAATTTTACCTCAAATAAAATAACATTGGATTATTATTGTTGTTGTTGTTGATATTCCAGAGTTAAAATTGTTTATTCCTTCTATTATGTGTATTACTTAAGAGGTTAGTGTCCCTGTGGTCCCTACATAAGCATTAGAGAGAAGCTTAACCACAAATTTATTAAGGGGAGACCAGCCTTCAAATTTAGGCACCTTGTTTGAATACCGCATTAGCCAATTTCATGTTCCCTTATTAATTTTTTTAAAAATAATTTTCTTACATTGAAAAATCAGTTCTTGCGAGAACTATAGTGAAGAGGTTTATAAAGTGCAACTAAGTTGAACTTCATGTTGTTTGTGTCTTTGGAGATAATAGTTTTATGAATGGTTTTGTGATTACAGACCCCAGAACCATCAATAAAAATAATTTTTCTTAATCTGTCATCTCTAGCAATATTCCTTCTGCTATATATAGGCTACTGTTAAAATCTACAGGAAAACAACAAAACGTTGCAGGCATGTTTTATTTCTTTTTCAGTCCAGAGACTGTAATATAAAAATAAGCAATAAAGAAAACTTGGATGTTTTACTAGTGTACTCTTTCTTTCCATAAAAACTTGCTTAGATAGCCAGGTGCTTTAAAAGTGTGGTTCAGATTTGTTTTCTAAAAGCAAATAAGCAATTGTTTAAGAAAGCAATGAAGCGGGACTAGAAAATACTTCTCGTGCTCAAGATTATCAAGATCTTCACATTTCCAAGATGCAGACACAGTTCAGAACACTTTTGTAGTAGCAGGACAATTGCCTCCTACACTGTGCTTCCTCTAACTTCTTCCACTCATTTTTGTTCATAAAACAAACAGAAGTGACCACAAAGCATGCAATGTACACAGCTGGTCTCAGAATATTATTATCCTGAGTAGTAGCTTTTTCAGCATAAGATAAATGTCAGTAGTTGTTAGCTGTACAGTCTTGTTTTTTTTTTCTCCATCCTGTTCACGCACCCGCTGCAGGACACTATAAAAAAACATATCAGCTGTAGGCTACAATTACTGGGCCTGAGAGAAGTGTGCCACCTGATTGTCTTTTCCCTTTCAGGGTATCCTGCCTACTTGCACATCATAATGGCAAAGAATTGTCTTTTATTTAGCTAAGAGCCTGGAGAGAAGAAAATAAGTACATTTTAAATTTAGGATTTGAAGAAAAGCTTTTGCACAAAAGCAGAGAGGATACTATTTTAAATAAACAGGAGTGTTGGACTATGCATATTAAGCCTCAAAACCCAAGATCCTCAAGGTGATCTGAGATTATTAAGAAATGGAGCAATAAAGTTAAAGTGACAATACAATGATAAGAACTTGTTGTTAATACCTGGATACTAAGAAAGGAAACATTCCCCTTCCCTTCATTAACTTCAATAATTGACTCCCATCTGCTTATTCTCATTGCCTTAATTCTCATTGCCGATGTTCTTAATAATGACTTAGAAACACAAATATATGTTTTATCTTAAACTAAGGCAAAAAGTCAGAATCTGTCTCTAATATTTGAAATAAATTAAATTTACAAATACTAATGCCTAAATTAAATGCTTAAGTTAAATAAGTATATTCTGGCAGGCCTGTATAGGCCAAGAGTTTTCTGGTGATTTTTGTGGCTGAGTTTTTGTATTAAAATTCCTCCCATCTATCTTTAATAACTTTACTGAGAAATTAAAAGCAAATTGGCATAACGTGTTTGTAAAACCACTGTACAAAGATAGACAACTCCTTTAATTTAAGGCTCTCAGTTACCTAATATTAATAGTTCCCTAATTTAGAGATATCAATTAAGAATCTAAAACTAAATGGGATGAATACCAGCTTCAGTGAGCCTTAAAATGCATTTGATCACTGAATTTCTTGTGAGCACTATTTTTTTACCAACTATAATAATAAATAGAAGAACATATTTTCCTACTAAGAATACTTTATAAAAAGCTATTTTAAATTAATCTATCTGGGTTTTTTTTTTTCAGTTTTCTATTGACTAGGAATGTAATTAGACTGTTGGGAATTAGAGTTCGGTGATCATAATATGGGTTGTAATCATATAAATCATCATATAAATAGAAATGCTTCAAGTTTTAGAAAACAAATTTGTCTGGGAGGATGACCTTGGGAAAAAGGATATATTTGACTTCTGTACCTTGTTTAGAAAAACTTCTAATGATTTTCTATCTGTCCTTAATTCTGAAATAAGATACTGTAATTTTATTATATAACTTATTTCTAAACTATTTTATAGTTTCATCCATCTAATCGGAAATTAACCTGAATAAGAGGGAGATAATTAAAAATTTTCTCATGCTTAAATATGGCTTCTAATATAAAAAACTAGATAGAACTCTATATGGTTTTGATTTTTAAATTTAACAATAACTCATGTTCATAATTTATTTTCTAGTTATTTTGTGGTCACTATTATTCCAAAGATTATTGTATTAATAATAAAAAAAAAAAAAAAAAACAAAATTCCCAAAACAGACTTTGTAATTAAAATAAGAGGGCTTGTTCTAGACTATTCTCATTAAATCAAATTCTCTATTTACCTTTCAAAATAAGGCCACCTAAGTGTTAGACTAATGTTTCCTGGGCCCTATTCAAAGTGGTAAATTTTACACTCAGTGCATCTATAATCCAGGTTTACTTTGTTCCTCCAGAATGTAACTCACCAGAAACAAATAAGAAATCTTCTTGATAAAGGAGGCAAAGAAACTGAGTCTACCACACTTCTCCTCAACCATGTTATTTTGAATTCCCCTTAGCTCTTTAAAAATAAATATCAGAAACAAATACAACAATATTAAAAAAAAACCCCAAATTTGACAGCATTAATGTTAGCAAGTATAATCTTTATGAAAGAATATTTTTGATAAAAGTAATTTGATCCACTTGTTACTGTTTATGGGGACAGTTGAAGATTCTTCAGCAGCATTGATAAATCCATACTGGTATTTTCGGGTATGTGTTTGCCCCATCTCCATCAGTAAGTCTGAGTTTGTAAATGCATTTGTATTTACAAATACTCATGTAGTCTCTTACTTATCATAAAATCATAGAATCATGGAATGGTTTGAGTTGGACGGGACCTTTAAAGATCATTTAGTCCACTCCCCCTGCCAAGGGCAGGGACATCTTTCACTAGATCAGGTTGCTCAAAGCCCTGTCCAGCCTGACCTTGAATGTTTCCAGGGATGGGGCATCCACAACTTCTCTGGGCAACCTGTTCCAGTGTCTCACTACCTTCATTGTAAAAAAAAAAATTCTTCCTTACATTCAATCTAAATTTACCCTCTTTTCATTTAAAACCGTTGCCCATGTAAATGGTGTATACAAAGAAAACATAACAAAAATGGAAAAAAAGTCTTTTGAAAAATTGATTTTGCTTTCTGTTTCAACCACAGAACATCTGATGTACAGCAGAAAGCAGATCCAGAGTTAACAAGTATTAGAAACATTTTCTCTACTTCAGGGGAGCAATATAGCTGTAGCTGGGACTCTTGTCCAAGATTCAGATTTAAAACCCAAGGAAGTCAAAAGAAGTATCCCAGAGTAGAGTCCATCTCTGGGATATACTGATCCATTTTGCTCCATGAATGGGATGTCAAATAAGAAATAGAATTTGCTGATAAAAGCATACAGCTTCAGGGGCAGAAATCATATTGCTTAAGTGAGTTCATACTGTTTGATAAGATACATCATGCAACACAAGATGAGAGGATATGCCAGCAACTACCTGCTTCAACAGAAGCTGCATTGCATCTAGCTGTAAATAGCTTAATGTCAAATAACTGCAATGTGAATATGTATTCACACCCTGCAATGTGAATACATGCCCAAGGGCTGAAGAAATTAACAAAATATCCTTTTAGAGGTAGAGGTCAAACAGAAAGAGTTACACAGAGAATGAGTTAGGTGGAGTCCAACTATTGTTTTGAAAACTGTTTTTTAAAAGTGAATAGCAGAGTACTCCTGGTCCCCTTAAGGCAAAAAAATTCCATAGCAATAAGGAAACACCTATTCTGTGAGATAGAATAATAGAATCATTAAGGTTGGAAGAGACCCCTAAGATCGAGTCCAACCGTCAACCCAACACCACCATGCCCACTAAACCATGTCCCTAAGCGCCTCATCTATACGTCTTTTAAATACGTCCAGGGATGGTGACTCAATAACCTCCCTTGATACTTGACTTCATACAGAGATACTTGACTGTGTGTGTCTTTTTAGTGGGATTGTGTCCATTATGGCTAATCAGAGGATGTGAGAATTTAAATTAAATTACTTTCTTTCTCTTGTTTTACCTTTTTTAAAAAATGTGTACTTCTTGTCACATAAGAGGAACAATGGAGAGAAAGAAGCAGAAACCATTCTGTAAAAATAACATTTAAAAAATAACAAGGGAGAATAAATATTTCTGTGTATATATTAGTTGGGCAAAGCACTTAACCTCTCTGTATCTCTGTTTATCCATCTTTAAGACAGAAAAATAACTTTAACCTCAAAGAAATCCTATGAAAATTAATCGGAGTAACACTTGAACAGTTAAATACAAAAAGGTAATGTGTAAACCTGAAATGAAATATAAGTCCCGTGTTTTATGTTACACCAAGAAAATGCATGAAACTCAGTGGCAAGCAATGAACTGTTTTTTACAGTCTCACATATTCCCTTTGAAGTCCTACCATTTTCTTGTAACTAACGTACCCTTGAGTTGTTACCCATGATGTATCACAATGTGAAACAGGCTTTGCAGGCTAAAAAAACCTGAATATTTAAATAAAAAAAAGTATAGGGAGATGGACAGTAGGTACACTTTGCTATTATTTGGTAAAATTTAATGCAATTTATTAAGGTAGAGAATTTGTTTTGCTCTTTAAAATCTTATAGTTAGTTTGAGTAATAAAAATGGTATTAATGATGCTTTTAAAAATTTATTTTCTCACCTACTATATTTAGTTTGCTCACTGATGGACTTTCAGAGAAGTGAACACATACGTTTTTCTCCCTTGCTGTTCCCTTCAAGGTAGATGTGAAGCTAGAAGTTTAAATAGAAAGCTGTAAGACTTGAGGGACAAAAGCTGAAAAGTGGTTTCTAAAAAATGGTGATATTTTCTTTGGGACACAGAAAGAAAAGAGTTCATTTAAAATGACCAGCTAAGAAGAGTTTTTATTTCTTTTTAAAGTTTTACAGTGCAAATAACTGTCAACTAATATTTCTGAAAGGTATATAATCATCTGACCTTCCAGCAGTGAAGGTTAATTTCTTGTTGAGAGAAAAATGGTTGAAGGACATTCAACTTTCTGGTTGAGAAAACAGTTCAAAGTGTAATTATATGTATTCTATGCAATATATTTTAATGTATTCTATCAGGTCTCCATTTTTAGTGCTCGTAAATTGCCAGTTACTGAGATCAAAGCCTTCTAGTTTTTTTAATACCATTTGAGAAAATTAAGACTGTCAGTAGTGTAGTCAAATATGGGATGACATTATGCTACCTGCAACATATGTGATTATAATGTGCATATAGAACTAGTTAATATAAAGTGGAGTATAAACATCTTTGTTGCTGTCCTTTTTGGTCAAGTGCATACTCCTTTCTGCGTAAAGAAAATAATATCCTATGCTATGTATGATAGACTTGAAATAATTTCCGATTTTGAAAATTGGTATGTTTATAACATAAAATTTCTTAAAGAAATATGCTTATACTTAATTAGAAATCGCTATTTGTAAGTATTATCACAGCTGAAGTCTGAGTATATCAGTATTCATATTAAAATCATGAAGACTGCAAACTTAGTCAGGATCATTCTGATCAGAATTTAGACCTAAATAAATTAGGAATGCACAGAGGGGAAAAAATTAAAACAATAAAAGTACTGAACAATGGAATAATTTGCCCAAATACTTGCTGCAGATCCACCACTTAAAGTATTTAAATCAAGACTTTCCAGTCTTAATAGCTATAAATTCTGAAGCCATAGACCTGGAGCATAAGAATCATCATATCAGGTCACAAGACAAGGGTCTGCCCAACATAGTGTCCTTTTAACAGCAATAAATGTGGAAATCCAGGTAAAATATAATCTTAGGGCAGTCTTTACTGATGGTTCTCAGAAGTACTTTCTCACTCCATCTGTGACTGAAGGAGCTGTTGGTCTATACGTAGTACCCTTGTTTTTAGTAGCTCCTCCTAAGGTCTTCTTCCATTAATTTACATAACAGATTTTTTAGCCCATTTAGGTTTAGCATTTATGACATCCTGTAGCAAGCACTTCCACTCCTTAAGTGTGTATTGTGTAAAGAAACGTTCCCAGTTTTAAATGTGTTATTGTCTTTTTTCACTTGATGCTCTCCAATTCTTATACTTGAAAGGACTGTAAAAATAATTCCCTGTTCAATTTCTCTATACATCTCATGATTTTATTGATTCCTATCCTATTTGCCCATTAATAATCTCCTTTTCAGAATGAAAAATTCAAATCTGTTCATGATGCAAAAGAGACCATAACATAATTGCTATTATCCTGCTCATCCTTCTCCATATTTTCTAATTTCACTCACGTTTTTTGCAAAGGGCAGACCAAAATTTCTATCCCCTGCACCCTGGATTTTCACATTTGTGTTATAATTGCTTGTTGTTCTCTGCTCTTCTCTTGATAACTGCTAGTATTTTATTCCCTTTCTGTCACTACTGAGCACTGAACTGATGTTTCACAGGAGTTCCTACCTGTTATAACCTCAAGACCTCAATCCAGGGTGGTTAATAGCTAATTCAAAGTCCATCATTGTAAATATAAAGTAGGTTTATTCTTTCCTCATGTGCAGTACTTTACAATAAATTTAATCTAAGATTTTATCACTAGTCATTCATTACCATAATATTTTTCTGTAACTTTTCTGTTAGTTCTTGCTTTTACTTCTTTGATAACTTAATGCCATCAACATATTTTGTAACTGTTACTTGCATCTTTTTTAAATAATTTAAGAATATATTGAAAATCACAATTCCTGACACACATCCTTCCTGACACACATCCCTGCACAGCCCTGTGCATGAAGAAAACTGTTTATGCCTACTGTTTTTTTCCCTAAATTTCCTAAACCATGTAATTTTTTTTTTCTTTTAAACAGCATTTGCTGAAAGACTTTGTTGACTGTTTTTTTGGAAATTGTGAATTGAGATTCTTTTTATAGTTAACATATGTGTTGTTTCCTTAAGATAGAAAATCTAACTTGTGTCCTAAATGATTGCATAGAAATGTGTAATGTAACTCCATGGAAATAGGGGATAAAAGCTTTCTAATTGATAACATATCAAAGTGATTTTGGCCAATATAGTTGTAAAGTTAAACCCATGCTAGATAAGGACCTGAGTAGTCATTCTGCAGGATTACTTAGTATGAGTAGCAGTAATTTATCTGGTGTCATAGATGTTTAAGCTCTCATGCTTTGCCCATTGGCTTGGTAAAACAACCTTGGAAAACACAGCAAGTGGATATGAAACACAATTCTCTCATTATTCTCATTTTAGTTAGGACTATAGCATTAATCACTGTCATGGTTTAACCTCAGTCAGTTGGCAGCTGAGTACCACACAGCCACTCGCTCACTCCCTCCCCCCTCCCCCGGTGGGATGGGGGAGAGAATTGGAAGAGTAGAAGTGAGAAAAACTCGTGGGTTGAGATAAAAACAGTTTAATAATTGAAATAAAATAATAATACCAATAATAATAATGTGATGATGATAATAATAATAATGACAATAACAATAATAATAATATACAAAGCAAGTGATGCACAGTGCAATTGCTCACCACCCACCGACCAATGCCCAGCCAGTCCCCGAGCAGCGGCCCACCCGGCCAGCTTCCCCCAGTTTATGTACTGAGCATGACGTCACATGGTATGGAATGTTTCTTTGGCCAGTTTGGGTCAGCTGTCCTGCTGTGCCCCCTCCCAGCTTCTTATGCCCCTCCAGCCTTCTCAGTTGGTAGAGCATGGGAAGCTGAAAAGTCCTTGACTAGTGAGGCACTACTTAGCAACAACTAAAACATCGGTGCGTTATCAACATTGTTCTCACCCTAAATCCAAAACACAGCACTGTACCAGCTACTAGGAAAGGAAATAAACTCTATCCCTGCCGAAACCAGG
Organism: Pygoscelis adeliae; assembly: GCF_000699105.1. Lineage (NCBI taxonomy): Eukaryota > Metazoa > Chordata > Aves > Sphenisciformes > Spheniscidae > Pygoscelis > Pygoscelis adeliae. The sequence goes on from NW_008824542.1 coordinate 4,067,881, forward strand.
ACAATCACTAATGGATCTGGGAGGCATTATCATAGATTTAAGATGTGTTGTGTTAGATACCATAAAAATACCTAATTAAAAAACATTACTAGTGATGAAAGACCTACCCTATTAACAACTACCTTAGTTGTTAATAAAGACTACATGTAGGACTGAAATAATACAGGAAAATGTCTGCACATCTAATGATAAAAGTGTTTCAATAGGATATTTTGAAACTATGGTGTACTTTTACATCATACAATATAGTACCTAACTTATCAGTAGCCTTTCCGTGCAACTTTTCTTCAAATTAAATGAATTCTAAATTTCTTATTCTCACTCTAGTCAGTGCTCTGAGTCTGTTCACTCACTCTCAGTCTATTAAATAAAATATGATTATTGCTTATAGCCATCTATCTCTATTTTTTGACAAACTGTTCTACTTGGACTGTATTATCATTTCAACCTCCGTTCCCTGGTTTAGAAATACCATTCCAATATTTGAGAGGAAAAGGTATATTTTTCATTCAAAGCTTTGAGACTGACTTTCTTCCAAAAAATAAAATAAGAAAAAAATAGTCTTAAGCAAATGTCTTAGGAATAGAGGCCTTTTTATTTTTAAATGTAGTGTTATGATCTAAATGCAAAAAAGATAAGCCGTAAAGAATTCAAAAGCTTGCCAGTGTGCCACAGTTATTAGAAAAAATGTCATCTACATCATGTATGTAGTAGCGTTGCTTTTTTTCCTGTTTAGTGTATATGCTTGTATCTTGGTTTATAATTTATTTTTCTTCTGTATATCTATTTTTCTTCTGTACTTTTCACTAGTTTTCACAAGTGCTTTGTTTTCCCTCTTTTGGCCATATTATTATTCTCTCTGTTTTTCTAAGTGTTCTTCTTGTACCCTTATTTTACAAGAACTAAATGAAATGAAAGGAAAGAACACGCATGTTGGCGTTGAAGTCCAATCTGTGGTGTTCGGTTGGTTTTGAATGTATATGGCTTGTGTGTCAAGGTTTTGGTAGTCGGGGGGCTACGGGGGTGGCTTCTGTGAGAAGCTGCCAGAAGCTTCCCCTATGTCCAACAGAGCCAATGCCAGCTGGACATGCTGGACACATGACATGTTATAACATGTCAGCTTGTGCCTAGGTAAAAACACATTTTTTTACTTAACACATTTATTGATTTTTTATTTAGTGGGATATAACTTCACGTCTTCAGTTTATAGTTAAGTTTTTAAAAGACTGCTTTGTAAGACAACAAGAAGAATAAATTGTGTCTGTAAGGTCAAAACATTATGGATGAGGTTCATCTCAGCTTTCTTCAGCCATCTAAAAATTGCATATCTAGTTTGCACTAGTCCAGGTTCCCACTCTAGTTAATGGAGAAAGATAGGCCTCTCCAGAGCATGATTCATTCCACTTCAGGAAAAATTTCAAGAAATAAGCCCCAAAAAACTATCTAACTTTTAGGTAGCTTAGGCAAAAAGAGATAAATTCAACATTTTAGGTATACAATCAATCATAAGTGCTTTAAAGGTAGTCAAAATGGTAAGATACAGGTTTTTGTCTGTAGAGGTAAATAAACCAATGTTACCTATTTAAACAAATAATAATAATAATAATAATAATAATAGATGCTTGAATTTCAGTTTAGCAAATTGAAACAAACCAATGTACAGAAAAGAAGGTGCTGTGATGTGGTGTTTCTTTCAGGGTTGTGTTTTACATAACAGATGCAACATATTAGTATTATTTATTATTATTGCAAATAGTATATAATATATATAACATAATATAATATACTTAGTATTTAAAATAAAATGTACTGTTTTGACTTTTTGTCCTCTACTGTTGTGCTGTTGCAGATCCAGAAAGGGTTTCACACGTATGCATAATGAGTCAGGCCAGTAGAGAGGGATGTGAGCTGCAGAAAGGGAGAAGCAGAAAGGAAGACTGAGTTTTGAAGCCTGGAGGAGTATGATAATTTATGTAACGTAAGCAACTTTGCTGATTTTAGGAGCAAGCAAGAAATGTGTTAATTAGGAGAGTTCATTCCTGTTCCAGCTCCAGGAAAAGGCCTGAGTCTCACTTTTCTCCCATTTTATATGGTATTATGCCCATTTCTGGGGAAACATGCATGTATCTTTTTCTGTGCAATTTCAATTGAATTCCTCATTCTGAGCTTCTAGTGTTTCTAACTGCCCCATCTCCTGTCCCTAAATACATTCATATTGTCTTTTCATATTTCAGATGTTCATGTTTCAGATAAACAGTTTATTTTCTCAAACATGAGAAGATGTAGTATTTCCCATCTCCTTTTTCCCTTCCTAGTC
>NW_008824542.1:4070209-4072970 GCF_000699105.1 Pygoscelis adeliae
GCAGGAATGCAGAAAAAAGAAAGAGGACAGGCCACCGTGTTTTCAGTCAACATTTTCTTTACAGAAGAAAAACAAAGGAAGAACAGCAGAGTACAGCTTATAGCTCAGGCCGAGATCTGTGCACTCCTGCTTTTTGTGTCTCTGAGACAGGTGTTTTCTTCGCCTTCATGTGGGGGAGGAAAGCAGCACCTGAGAGCTTTAAGAACCAGAACTCTTTCTGCCCTTGCTTACCTGTCCCTTGTTTGCAGGGAGAATCCTTTATTCTTTCTTATTCTCCCTAATCTTCTGGATGTCCTGCCAGGAAATAGAGGACTCCACCTGAGAGAACAATAGCTGAGACTACCAATGGCACACTGGTAGCTCGCGATGAAAGGCAGATAGCTCAGTAAAGGCTTTTTCCACAGACTAAGAGATTAAGAACTAGACAGTGGTGCATGTTACATACATTGTGAAGAACTAGTATAAATTCACATTAATTTGCCCTATACAAGTACAGTTAGCTGGCACACCTATGTGTGGTTTGGAAAATCTCCATGACTTTTATGTTGATTGTTGATATTAAATGTAACCTTATTCAAGTATGTTTAATTTGCTAATAACAGTAAACTTGTACTATACATATGATGATATCGAAATACAATTCCATCACATTTGAGGGCTTCTGTAGGTTTGTGTTGTATAATCACACTTTTATACATTGGGAAACTTGTGTAAAGGCAATCTACAGCTTCAGTAGCTATAGAAAATGTATATAATTATATATTCATGTGTATTATGTGTCTATATATGCATTCCTTTTGCCTTTTGACATCTTTAGCATCTTTTAATTTTCAGTTATTTCATGTTTTCTCTTTATTTTTATATCTGATTATTTTTTGTAACATTATTATATTGACTCCATTCAGTTTCAGTTGCTCAGTCACTCTTGTTAATGATTATATGTTGAGGATAAGCAGTTCTCTGCCCTTACTCATGACAGTAAGAATACCTTTTCTTGTTGTTTACACATAAAGCCATCACTAGCCTTATTCTGACGTCTGGTCTGCAGTGCACCCAAGAGGCTTATACTGTTAGAATTAATTTTTACTGCTTCCAAGTTCAGGAACACTAGACAGCTGTTTTATTCTGGTATTTGCTTTGAAATAGATTGAGATTTACCCAACAGGATACTACTAGTAGGGACTCTACTTTGTATTCACAAACAATTAATATTTTTCCTGTTATAGCATATGCTAAAAAGTGTCAACCATGACAGAGAAATCTAACAGATATCACTGAAGATTACTGCTACAGACACAGAGTAGACTGAATGTATTAACAGTAACTGGCAGACAACCAAATGTTTGGAAATGTAAGAGGAGAAACATTAAAAAAAAGACACCTCTGCTACTAGTTTCATTTAAAAACTAAATAATGATAGTAACACTGCTAAGTCAGAGATACTCAGTTATTGTTATGTCAAACTGAAGTCTTCCACTGAACAGTACAAGATCGGATCTTCCAATTTGTTTATGTGAGCTGGTCAAAATTTATTTAAGTTTCCTAACTAAAAGCAATATTCCTATATGCATGAATTCTGTAAGATCATCTCTTTAGGATGTCATCTTTCAGTCTTTCCCTTCAAAACCCTTCTCAGTGATTACTGAACAATCCCTCTTTGAAGAGCCCAACATACATTCAAGTTATCTTGCAGTTTTACTGGACATTTTTCTCAGGCAGAAGGAGGTGAATATCAGTAAAAATATTGAGTCAGTCCATTATTATAGTGTATTGTTAGTTCATCCTAAATACAAAGGAAAACTTCATACATTTTTTCTTATCTGTTGCTTGTTATGAAGCTAAATACTTAAATCAAAGGAATTACTCACAGAAGAAGACTATGTTCCAGCAGGAGGCAGATATAAGTTGTAACAGTAGGTAGCCTCTGACTTTTTTAACAATATAGTAAAAGTCATTTTTCTCCTTTCACCATAAGTTAAGAGAGTGATAGGTCATAATAAACCTTGCTACCTTTAGCATCTGTGAGTTTATTAACTATACTTTCTATGATTAAACTATTTTATGTAAAACTCAGCTTGTAGTACATGAATATTAAGCTATTTCATATGAATAAATAACAGACCTTAACTTTAAAATCCTCCTAGATGCAGATATTCTGCTGTTCATTCATGCACTTTATTTTTTTCAAGGCTACTCCATGGATAGTTCTAGGTGTCTTGAAGGTGACATCCAAAGAAAATGGTAGAAGAACTGAAAAATTTAAATGATATCCTGTTTCTCACAAAAAAAGAAAATCTCTTTCCTCCCTTCCTCTTCCTAAATAAAAAGATTTTCTGAAACTCCTGCAATGAAAGATAGTGATTGTCATCATACTAGTGTAGTCAGATTTAATGCAGATCTTGTGGAGAATGCCTTTTTTATGAGAATGGGCACACGAGTTTCTCCTATCCAATGATCATTTGATTGATTACCCTTATCTGATCATCTGTAAAACCTTGCTCAGTCTTTCTCATTGAGAGAGAATCTCACACAACAGTTTCCTGCTTTCTGCTTCCTGTAGTTATGCCTGAATCCTGCTTAGTTAAAGCATGGCTTTTCTCTGCTGTCGTTTATTATTTAGCTGACTGGCCATGATCCACCACTTAGCACAGTGAATGGGATCTCCAGACTTGGGAGTTAAGATGCATGAGGGTTTGCATTTCTTGTTTCTTAGTGCGTACTTGTTAGCTTTAATCACCATAGAGACCATTTCTCTAGTGAG
>NW_008824542.1:4072987-4085369 GCF_000699105.1 Pygoscelis adeliae
AAGGTTGTAGCTCCTGAAAAATGTTGCTTTCTTTTTTTTCTTTTTTTCCTAAAAAAAAAATATTATGGTATTATATTCCTTTATAAGACCTGATAGGAAAAACATCACAGCTAAATCATAAGCAAAGAGAGGATGTCATCAATGGAGCTGATGAAGAATCAGATTTTTTTTTTTTCACTGTGAAATAAAATTTCCATGCTGTTGTGAGCAAAACTCTCTTTTGGAAAGATTATTCGGTCTGATGACAGAAATTCTGTTTAAAATTATGAGAAGTTAGATTCTGCAGAGTAATTTCAAATTCTGAGGAAGTTATCTGGCTCTGTAATAAGACCTGTGTGTATACCACAACTGTTAGACACCTGAACACCTTAATTTTTCATTCACAATCAGAAGAAACCTATTTTAAACATAGTAGAAAAGATTTATCTAAAACACCATGCTCAAGCACAATTTAAAATTATAATTTGTAACAAATGGATTGCTTTATCGGGGTTTTGGTTTGTTGGTTTTTTTTTTTCAGTTCTTCAAAACTGATTTGGTACAAGAGAAATGGTGATGTTACTGTAGAAAATATCAACCATGATATAGCCCATGTACATCTTTCACAGACAAACAGATTTTTTTACTCCTGTTCTGAAATAGTTCCTGATTGGAAACATATAGGTATATTAAGAATTGCAGAGGTAATTTGGGCCCTATTTTAATTAATAGGGTAGATTTGCCTTTTCCTTTGTCAGTGACAAAGACCTATCATTGTAAGTGCTGATTCAGTCTTGAAACAGACATCTAAGCTTCATGAAGAGGTCTTATATGAAATGCACATTTCAGTTTATGTAATAATGCTTAAACCATGCTAGTCCCTTTGGTAATATTTTAAAGGCAAATGAATTACATCAGTAATGGACTTGGTTTTACACTAGAGCTTACTGAGTTCAATAAATCATTAGGCACACAAAATATCACACTGATGTGAATGGGAAACCTAGGGTGAGGAAAGACAGTTCATCTTATTCCACTGATATCCATATAAGTTATTCAGAGTGTTTCTTTAGCTCTGATAGCTGGCATAAGCATATGTTTTACCCAGGTAGATAAAACTTGATCAGTACAGTGTTAATGGCAATTATATGCTATCTGTAAAGGTTTGACTTCTGAGTTGGGTTTAATTCTTTACTGGGACAGAAGTGACAGCAATTCAGGGATCTGTTTGGAAGAATCTGATTGTACATGGTCCTGGAGAGATAAGAAGTCCAGGACATCCAGTTGATTTTCAGGGATCACCTCCTCCAAGCTCAAGAATGGTCCATCCCAATGATCAGGAAATCAAGAGATAGCTACTTGATAGCAAAGCTGGCAAGATGCCTGCATGGGTGAACAAGGAGTTACTGATAAAACTTTAACATAAAAAAGAAATGTACAAGAGGTGGAAGCAGGGTCAGATGTTGTGGGAGGAATACAGACACTGTCCAAGCATACAAAGATGGTGTTAGGAAAGCCAAAGCCAATCTAGAGTTGAATCTGGAAAGGGACATGAAAGGCTTCTACAGATATATCAGCAACAAAATGAAGAGTGGGGAAGATGCGGGTCCATTCTTGAATGGGGTGGGGTCCCTGGTGAAAAAGAATGCAGAGAAGACTGAATTACTAAATGCCGCTTTTGCTTCAGTCTTTACTGAAGGACCAGGCCGCTGAGATCAGTACAAAAGTCTAGAGCAAGGATGACTCAGAGGACAACCAGGTGAGGGATCACTTAAACAAACTGGACATACACAAACCCATGGGACCTGATGGGGTGCATCCATGAGTGCTGAGGAGGTCAGTTACCTTTGAAAGGTCATGACAGTTGAGGGAGGTTCCCAAGGGCTAGAAGAAAACAAATGTCACTCCTATCTTCAAGAAGGGCAAAGAGAAGGATCAAGGGAACTATAGGCCAGTTGGCCTCCTCTCTATACATAGGAAGGTGAGACAGCAAATAGTCGTGGTCACCTTCTCCAAACATATTAAGAACAGGATGATTGAAAGTAGTCACCATGGATTTACAAATGGGAAATCAGTTCTGACAGACCTGATAGCCTTCTACAATGAGATGACTGGCTTGGTGGTTGAGTGGAGAGCACTGAATGTTGTTTATCTTGACTTTAACAAGCCTTTCAACACAGTCTCCCATGACATCCTCATTGACAAATTGATGAAGTACCAAGTAGATAAGCAGACGGTGAGGTGGATTGAAAACTGGCTGAACTGCAAAGCTCAAAGGGTTGTGGTCAGCAGCGTGAAGGATAGCTGGCAGTCAGTCAGTAATGGTGTGCCCCGGGGATCAATACTGCAGCCACTACTGTTTAATATCTTCATAAATTACCTATATGATGGGACAGAGTGCACTCTCAGCAGTGTTGCAGATGATACAAAACTGGATGAGTGTCTGATACACCATGCATTGTGCTGCCATTCAGAGGGACCTCAAAGGCTCAGAAAAATGGGGAGTTTGCAGAAAAGGTCCTGGGGGTCCTGATGGACACCAAGTTGAACATGAGCCAGCAATGTGTCCTTGTGGCAAAGAATGCCACCAGCCTCCTGGGACACATTAAGCAAAGTGTTAGCAGCAGCTCAAGGGATGTGATCTTTCTCCTCTATTCAGCACTGGTGAGATGCATCTGGGGTGGTGTATCCAGTGCTGGTCTCCCCAGTACAAGAGAGACATGGGCATACTGGAGTGAGTCCAGCAAGGGGTGACACAGATGATTAAGGGACTGGAGCATCAGACATATAAGGAGAGGCTGAGAGTGATTTGATCTTTATTTGGACTGGGTAATTATTTTTAATGAGTTTCCCAAGGACAGATTATACTGGATACTCAAATTTATATTTTATCAATTTTTGTTAATTTTGAAGCCGATATTTTTGGTATTATCTTCAAATTATGTTTGTTTTGGTTTGTTTTTAAGCAAATTCTTTTCAAATTCTAGAAAATAATCAGAGTAAACACATGCCAAATGGGGTAGGCAACAATGACCCCCAGAAAACACAGGAATAATGTTCCTTTTATAATAATTAGAATTTCCCTTCTTGTGACATAATCTTAGCTGGTCAGGTATCAGTCACTGATGTATTACAATATTTCACAACTGATTTAATAAAACATAAGTATCCTGGCACAGAAAGAGGAAGGAAGAGGAGCTATATTCTATCTCCACTACTGGCTGCATCATACTCGTGCCTTACTTGAGGAAGCAGCTTGATTCACTTAAACTTTAATTGACCATAAAACTGTGGACTCAAAAAGCCTTACTTGAGTTTGCTGCTGTTTCATATTAACCACTTCCTGCCAGTAGGTCCTATTTGTCTGTGCTTTGTGATGTCTCAGCCATACTAATCACCTTAAATCTTTTCATAATATATTTGATTTCAAGCCAATGATAACTTTTCATTACCTTCTAAGATTTTACCTGTATTTTATTAAGAAATACACAACTGATAGTGAAAAAACAGTTACCACAAATGATATGTGGACCTTTCTCTTTCCAAAATGACCAATTTTAAGTCACATATTTGTTCACTTTCTTCAGTGTTATAGTCTTAGACAGGAAGGTGCTTAAGACAAACCTGAAAGCAACAACAATCTTGAAATACTTATGAAATGTAGAAACAGACCTTTGAAATTGGCTGATTATATGGTATAATTGCTGTGTAAATATTTTATAATAACCAATTGAAACACAAATATAGCTTATCAATTCTATTTTTACAGTTTTCCCAGGATACAGCTTTTGATAATAGTTATGTGTGCTTGTTAAGTTATGCCTCAGAACTTGCCTGAATTTTCTATACATAGTTTGCAACTTAATTCTAAATGAGAAATAGCAGTGGAAGTCACAAGGAACTTTACTTGGCTCAATGGCAAAACGAAATGCACTGAGTATGAAAATAAAATTTAATAAAAGTACAAATGTGACAGAAACAATTAGCTGTGTTAAGTTTGTTAGTTATCTTTAGCAACACCAAAGAGAAGACTTGGATGCAGATAAATATTATTTTAAAAATCAGCAGAGCTAGTAAACACATCAATGTTTAATTTCTGGAGATTGAGAGAAAAATAATGCAGATAATTTAGCATCTCACTTTTGGTTCCTCCTAAAAATGGACAAAAAACTTCAAAAATTTTAAAAAGACATTTTTAAAATTACTTTTGTTTGACCATTTTATAAACATAACATTCAAGTTTTCCCTTCAAACAGAGGTTTTCTTTTAAAAAATTGACTTTTCTTCTTGAAAAGCGGGTATGATAAGATCCTGGGTTGGCAAGTTGGAACTGCCTTTTTTTAAATTAGTCAAAAAAAAAAAAAAAAGGGAAAAAGTCAACAATCTGAAGAGCTCACGTTTTTAATATACTGTTTTTAAAGCTCTACGGGTGTATAAATTGGAAGAATTGTAGGTGCCTACCTTCATCCTTTATAACAAAATACACTAGGTAAAGATATTATAGAACATATGGCAAAGAAATATAATCTAGTAGCAACACATTGCAATATTTATCCCAAAATGTCTAACACAGATAATGAACCAGAACTAGTTCTGTTTCTCTTTATAGGTGTTCCAGTACCTACAAATATCTAACTACTTCCACCTTTTCTCCTTTATACTCCTTAAGCCATTTTTCTCTCCATTGCTAGTAATGGTGATAAAATTAGGATGTTAATGTTTTGTAGGTAGGAGGGCCAGAATTAATCCAAACAATTCTTTTTTCCTTTCACTGTTTACTTATATTGAAAGTGTGAACACCTGTGATGTGAATGTGCTGCACAGACCTTTGAACTTAAGTGCAAAAATAACATTCTTCAGTTGAGTTCTACTAGCATGACTTTAAAAAATAATCATTTTTGTGATTCCGTATATATATTCTGAAAAGTGTTTGTTGCTTTGAATCAGTTGCTCATTTATTTCACAAAGGTAAAGATGCACTGAATGTTAATGTTCTTAAGAAAAATGAAACATTCCAAGGTAAGTAAATCTTACAGAGGCTTACCAACAAAATTAATTGATACAGCACAATATATAACAATATGCCTAGAATTATAAAGGAGGATATTGCAACGAAAATTTAGGTGTGTGTTGGGTGGGGGAGAGCAGAGAATTTGAAAGTATATTCAACAGCAGAACAATGGTTTTGTTCCCTCATTACTAGAATCTTTTCACAAGTATATGTATGCCTTGTGTACCTTCATTGACTCTTTATATACATAGAATTAAATTTTTGTCCATTTACTGCTGTAATGGTATGAAAAAAAAAATTAGACACCAGGACAGCTAATTAAGTCATCAGAAAAAGCAATCAATAAATAGAATTTTTTATTTAAATATTTTTAAAACAATATATTAATGTATATTTTGTTCTTTTTGTTTTGTTTTGTTTTTCCTTTCTCATTCTGTCCCTTTTTTTTTGGCCATCGGTGCCTCTTGCTTTTTCTCATTCCTGTTTGGTCAGTGGTTTTTGGCCAGTTTGTATTTTTCCAGACATCACTCCATGATGTAGTTGAAGTATATGATGGCCCAACTCTGCAGTCATCTTTGTTATCCTCTCTCTCAGGATCTCATTCAGGTATCCTTTAATAGAACTGTCATTAAACTGTTATTTATTTTTTATGAACCTAGAAAGATAGTGTAGTCAGAAAAAAAAGAAAAATATGATTGTCATATTTTCTTAGATACAATTCAGGTAAATATATGAAATCAAGATTTTGAACTAAAAGCCTAATTACTCAAACTCTTCGCATTAATGAATAAAAGGAAGTAAAATCAAATCTATTTTCTTTAGATTTTTTTCTTCTGATATTTAGCTATTATAGTGAGTGTTTCGGGCTTCTTAATTTGTGCCTTTATGACTTTTATCTAGTGAGCAATCTGAAATGGGTATTATATATTTCAAAGGGAAAGCAGTGTATATTTGTAACAAAGTAAAATTGCATAGATTATGTGCACATTGACTCAATTAAAAGAGGTATGGGCTGAGATGAGTTTTAGTGCCCCTTTTCTAGAACAACATAATATTGCCAATGTAAAATATCAAAATCCCATATATCTTGCAAAGTTTACTGAAGCACAACAGGGTTTTGAGAGGGTTATTTCTAGCTGCAAAGATGTTGACAGGTATTTTCAATGCTTCTTTAGTAAAAAGTGGTTACGATAGCTTTGTATTTGCTTTGTTTGAGTAGGTGAATCCCTTCCATTGAGCTCAGGTAACCAGATCACGGTTAGATTTACTTCAGTTGGACCAATAACAGCTAAAGGATTTCATTTTGTTTATCAAGGTGAGACAAACTGGAAAAATATGTACATTTATTCTTTTCATCACAAATTGTAAATCATCAGAGAGGAACAGACTGAGAATGTAGAGGAAAGTAATAGCTTGTTAACAATATAACATTTCACTATTTCTGCATGTTTTGAAAAATTTTTAAGGACCATTTTTTTATCTCTATTTTAAAGCTTAAGTCAAATATTTCAGAAGCATAAGAGAGGTTCCAAATTTAAGAAGGCAGTTACACAAAACAGCTGTTTCTGTTTGCTAATCTGACTGACTAATGTTAGATTCATCTGCCTGCTCAAACAGGTTTATCTCTCAATATAAATATGAATAACTGTAAGTGTTATTACTTGTGGGTGAATCAGTGATCTTGCTATTATTAAGATACTGCTCTTGGTTCACATTATTTGCCTTTTTATGGGTCAAATGCAGAAATGGTTATACATCAACTGCAACTGCAATTCATTCTTTTATTAAATTTAAATCCTGATCTGACAGTCAGAATACACATTTAGAAATCCACAGGAATAAATGTAAATATCTATCTGACACATAAATGTTATTCTGAAACCATGTATTAGCTGAGTATTTCATAGTAGTGTTTCTTTTCAGTGCCATTTTAGAAAGGTTTCAGTGTGGATTTTATGCATTGTTTTAAATCTTGGCAAGGATATCAGTGCTATGCTTTTCTAAATAGTAACTCAGACATCAAAGGTATGCAATCCGTATCGTGAAGATTCATTTGGGGATTATGAAAATGTTTTTAGCTGGCAAATAACTGAATGTTACTTCCAATCATTTTGAATATTTGGGGTTCAAAATCTGTATTCCTCCACCAAATCTAAAATCAAGAATCCACAATTGTTTGTATGTTTGCAGCTGTTCCAAGAACAAGTGCAACACAGTGTAGCTCTGTGCCTGAACCAAGATTTGGAAAAAGGATTGGAAATGAATTTGCAGTTGGGTCATTGGTTCTTTTTGAGTGCAATCCAGGCTATATCCTCCATGGGTCAACAGCAATTAGATGCGATACAGTACCAAATGCATTGGCACAGTGGAATGATTCACTCCCTACATGTGTTGGTAAGTTCTTAATGCTTTTTAATAGAACTAATTACTGCCTAAAGTGTAGACCATTTTCTCTAGCTGAATGTGTTCCTTCTTTGTCATCTGTATAGTATTTTATTCTTGCTTACTTTTATTCACTTTCTTTTTCATTCAAGGTTAAGATTTTGTTCCCCTTTCTATTCTAACCTTGCTGTGACATTTCACGTGTTTCATGAACATACTCTGCTGCTATAAATTATATGTTAGCTTCTTAACATCAGTGACAGTCCCTGGCTGTCCCTTAATCAAGACTTAGAATTTTGTGTCAGTTTGTGCCCTGACTGCTTGCAAGACTAAGATGCTCTCACCTTGCAGATCTCAAACAAGATATTGCAAGCTATTAAAAAGAACACTACTATATTCAAGATTTAGAAATAGTTACACTAATATTTCCTTGCTTGTCAGAAAAAAAAAAACAGTAATTTTTCAGATCAGAAAATATAGTCTGGTTCTAGTCATACAAGATTAAATTCTCAAAATTAAATTCTTAAATTAATGTGCATCCATTGACATTTATAAAGCTGATTTGCACCAATTGGACATCTGGTGATTGTGCTGAAAAGCCCCACAGTAAGGAGATAAAATTCTAATGGTACATTTTTCCATAGGTTTATATCAAGGGCAAATATGGCACACTTACATATTAAGTTTTATTAGAGTTTGGCTTGGTTTTTTATATGGAAAAAAATCAGTTGTTTACAAATGAATTAAAATTGGTTATCATTTGCACAGTGCAATGCCATCAAACTTTTCCACCTGTAACTTCTGTTGCAGTACTGACTGCATTGTACACTAATTTTGTGCAAATTGAATACACCAAAAACTATTCATTTTGGGGATGAAGACATCTGAAGAATTCCATTCCAGCCAAAACAGTAAATATATGTATGAGTGTCGTGGTTTAACCTCAGTGGGCAACTAAGCACCACGCAGCCGCTCGCTCACTCCCCCCACACCCCGGTGGGATCGGGGAGAGAATTGGAAAAGCACAAGTGAGAAAAACTCGTGGGTTGAGATAAAAACAGTTTAATAATTGAAATAAAATGATAGTGATAATAATATGATAATAATAATAATACACAAAGCAAGTGATGCACAGTACAATTTCTCACCACCTGCCGACCGATGTCCAGCCAGTCCCCGAGCAGTGGCCCCCCCGGCCAGCTTTCCCCAGTTTATGTACTGAGCATGACGTCACATGGTATGGAATGTTTCTTTGGCCAGTTTGGCTGTGCCCCCTCCCAGCTTCTTGTGCACCTCCAGCCTTCTCAGTCGGTAGAGCATGGGAAACTAGAAAGTCCTTGGCTAGTGTAAGCATTACCTAGCAACAACTAAAACATCGGTGCCTTATCAATTTTGTTCCCATCCTAAATCCAAAACACAGCACTGTACCAGCTACTAGGAAGGAAATTAACTCTATCCCTGCTGAAACCAGGACAATGAGTTAAAGTTACTTTACTTTTCTTGACAGAGAACAGTTTTTTTATAAAAATTATCCTAACCCATTGCAAAACCACATTATGATATTGACCTCAGCATTAAGAAGTACATAAGCAGAGTTTTAGATGAGTGGAGGAAAGGAAAATAGAGAACATGTTTTCATTAGGTTGATTTGAATCTTCATTGCTAATCAGCTGATGGTGCATGGTAGAATCTGGGTCGTTTTCAGTAAAATAAAAGATTTTCTCCAAAATACTAAAAACCTGATAGATATCAAGACTAAGTACCACTGGGATAATATTAATAAAATGTGATTAACCAGCTGTTATACACAAATAATGTTTAATTAGACTGTTTCAGGCATAGGAATAGAACTACAATTTATATATCAATAAGAAGCTGAAATATATACCTATATTTCATTTATTCTCAGTGATTACAGTTTAATCAGTAGAGTTGTACTATTTACCCCTTTAAAATGTATTTGTTTTCTTTCTAAGATATAACTACTCAACAAATTGAAATAATTATTTTGGCCATTGATCACAATATATTATTGATATTTTAATACATGATTTAGTCCGTGGAAGAGAAAGCTATTTGTCTCTAGGCAAGTCGAACTGAGAAAGGGTTACAGGCCACCTTATGTGTGAAAATCACTGTTCCAATAAAGGTGATAAAATATGTATGAGGTAAAAATTGCATTGTACTAAATCAGTTTAATGATTGAAGGGGTAGGCATAACCATACTAAATTGCCTTAACTCTAGTGAATGCTTGAATATTTCCTTAGAGGTAGTAGACATCAATCATTCTGTCTGTTCATCCTTTTATGAGTAATTATTTAAATACTTTAAGTGACACTGACCTTTAGTTTATCTATGTAGTTCCCAACAGATTCTATCAATTATATGCCACACAAAATGTATCTACAGTATTCATTATTAAGATAAGTTGCATTGTCCTACCTATTTTCTAAATCCTCATATTTGTATCTAATGAAATCTGTTCAGAACTTAGTAGTGTTGCATAGAAGTGATACATTAGCTTCTAATGGTTTTGATAAACCATCTCATCAATCTTTTCCTTCAACTTCTTAAATACCAACAGAATATCTGTGTCTAGATTAAGCTGTAATATTCTTTGTCCCTGTTAGAGCATCTAATGATCTAGACAAGATACATTCAAGTTGAACATTCAGAAGAGAAACTTGATGGTACTGAATGCCTCTGTCCTATTTCATGCATAACACTTTTATTAATCCATGGGCATGGATATGATGAATGCAGTCTTGCAAGCATTTAGCAATTTCTTTATTAATATGATAGATCCATAGTCTGTAATGGGATAACTCACACAAGCAAAGAGAACAGTCAAGGAGTTGAGACTGGTGCTATTAATTATTCAGACAACAACAAAGTAGCAATATGAAGAAAGAATGTGTCTTTTTTACAACACGTTTTTATCTATTATACTAATACAATACATAACTGTTCAAACTTCATTCTTAACCCCTAAAAATAATGCATTATTTTTGTAAGATTACTAGGAGACAATGGAATGGATTTCACTTTGTTAAATGTCAAATAAATAAGGGGAATATGAGCATGATTCTGTCAGGTAGAAAACTGACATAATTCTAATTTTCCTTTATTCTTTTTTGGTTATTTAAAAGAAGGTTTTTGGGATACAATATTTTATTTTCCTGAGGTGAAGATAAATTTTTTAACGTAGCACAAATTTACAAAAGTTTTCAGCCATTGTATGCTGAACATTGCGTAAGCTTTTATAATAACTTTTCTCGCTTCTGAAGCTTCATACTTCTTTTCTTGCCTTGTGCATTTCCTTTCAGTGCCCTGTGGTGGAATTTTAACAAAGCGCAAAGGGACCATTTTGTCTCCTGGTTACCCTGAGCCTTATGACAACAATCTAAATTGTGTGTGGAAGATCACAGTACCAGAGGGAGCTGGGATTCAAGTAAGTATACTTGCTATTTCCTTGTTATCATCACATTTAAAACTGTTTTTCCTGATGCAAGAGCATGAAAAGATCATTTATTCACACATTTTTCTATCTCATTAATGATTCCCTCAATGGAATTTATTGCACATCTTTGTATTCACACAGTTGTTAAAAGTTAAAAGATTTACAAAAATTTAAAAGATACTTTAAGATTTTACTTAAAGTAAAAATCATAGCTTTTTACTTAGAAAAAACTCACCAATAATTTAAAATGTGTTATTTCAATAGGTCAGTGACTTCTTGTAAGCCAGAGGAAATAGAGAGGCTTTCCTGTGATTTTTTTTCCTCTCCCAAAATGGATAAATCTCCTCTAACAGAGTGAAATTAAGTGGGTTGCTTCCATGGACAACTTATATATGTTTTCCTAGAAACTGTTATTTACTCTATAGTTATGGAAGTTCATTGTGACATAAAGACGCTTCAGTTTGTTTCGACATGAGATGGGAATTGGTCCTTTAAAATAGTCAGAATTCTCGTTTACTGAAATTTAGATTAAGAAGTTCATGGAACATATAGGAGAAAAGTATCCATGTCATGTATATCTCACTCTTTAGAGTTCACTAAAGAAACTGACAGAAATCTGGTTATTGGAAAGGCAGTTGAGTTTAATAAATTAGGACTTTTAAGCATCACCTGATCAAATTCCTAGCAAAACGCATATCAAGAAACCATGGTAGCAAGTTTTCTATGTCTACCCTTGGTTCAAAATATAACTACTGTAGAAAATGAATAAATAAAGAGCTCAGTTTCTGTAGGTAAAGATTTAATAATGAAAATCAGGAAAACCATTGTGGATGGTTTATTAAAGCTTTTTAATAAATTATATCACAGAGCTTTTAAGGTATTCTACTGTGTCAGGAAAAGTTTTAAAAATAGTATAAGTTTATTCTTTGCTACTTTATAAGCATTCAGAAAAATCTATTTTTGTTTTAAATAACTAAAAATACTTAAGAAAAATTTAAAAACTTTACAGAAGAACACAGAAATCATCACAAATACAACCTAAGTCCATATATGATAACATTTATGACTTCAATTTTCAAAACCACCAATGTCCATTAACAATACTATTTAATAACCTAAATCAGTTTTGAGATTGATTTTGAGGAACACTACTTGATTTAAACTATTGACTAAGTTAGGATACTTTGTTCTGTGTATTTCTTATACAATCAGTAATGTAAGTTAAACACCAGGAGGAGAGTTCAGAGCATTTAAATTAAGCATTAACTGGCATCCTGACTTAGGCAGCCACTATTACTTTTTAGAAGTGTTTATCTCTTATCACAGACTGCATTAGGTGATTAAATTACTAACTTTGATTTTAAGTTAGGTGTCTAATCTGCATGATATTCTTTTGCTCCAGAGTCATAACAAAAAGATATATTTACTGTTTGCTTTTTTCTACTTTTCCTGAGTTTTTTTGCTGAGCTAGCGAATACCATCCTTCCTTTCCATTATCAGTTACTGAATAAATTATTCATTTATACTTGTATAAATGTAATGACAACAG
>NW_008824542.1:4085423-4093825 GCF_000699105.1 Pygoscelis adeliae
TGTTTAATATTGTCACTGAAGCAGGACAGTCATGAATTGTGATATTCATGCTTGATCATTTGAATCCTGTCTGATTTTCAGGGCTAGGTCTGAGGAAGATAAAGTCCCTGATATAGTAAGCTGAATACAGCTGATATAGGGTCAGTAGGACAGAGTATACATCAGAAATCATCATACTGTTTTTACTGAACTATTTTTCACAACTGAGCTTAGCTTTATATCTACTAATGACATAAAAAATGGCATTAGAATTGTTTTGGTTTTGTTTTTTTCACTTCATAGGAAAGAAAAAAACTGAATATACTTATATAAAAATGTAATTATTACTGTGAAAATCAGCTACTTGAGGCAACATTTGTAAAATTGGGTGACTGATTTTGTCAAACCTGAGAATGCATGCAAATGCGGATATTCAAGATACTGTGATAGCTATTGCTTTTGTGTTTATGCAAATACATAAAAAATCTGGACATTTTTCCGGACAAATATTTATTCCCTTGAAGTAACAAAGGCACTTTCCTAGCTTTAAAGGAGGTGAAAATAATATATCACCAATGCATATTCATCTGTGAAATGTGTAGATGGAATTTTAAACTATTTAGGTATAACAGTTATTGATGTGTATGATTACGTTGTTGAATTTGTTGAAACAGTGTGATCAGATGTAAATACTGAGCTGTCTCATATCAAATAGAAAAGCAGACATTTAAAAGTAGATTTAGGTAAATATGAAGAGTGTGTGCTAAAAGCCTGCCTTCAGGCACCTAACTTAAATACCTTATATCTATATATAAGGTATATATCTATATATATATATAGATATATATATACCTTCTATCTATATCTATACCTTAATCTACCATGGTTCCTTATAAAGTTAGGGTAGAAAGGCACCCAGGGTAGATAATTCAAAACATCTAATAAAGACTCTGGCTCTGAATCACTGCCTGAAGGTATGTCTGTCTATTTATTGTCTACATGGGGAGGTTAGGGCAACTAGCATCAGTTGCACTAAAACAGATGTTTTAAATTAGGTGTTTTATGATGAACATAAAAACTGTAGTCAGCAGCAATCTAGCCCTGAAAACACATAAAAAGCATTAGATAATTTAAAATTTGTTCTGAACTTTTCCTAGGTGGCTGTACTTCCAATTCTGTATGTCTTCAGAAATATTCCTGACAGAGACAACACCCATAAGTTTCAACTAAATCCCTTGTGAACCAAAAAATAAACAGACAAGTCTTAAAGTTTTCTGAGAGACCACATCCAGTAGGCCTCCTGCAAGTATCTAAAACATGCTAACAGTCAGGGCCTCTGCATTACTTCATTTATAAATAAATAAATAAATAAATAAATAAATAAAATTCATCCTTTGGCTTTATTATCTGAACATTTCCTACGAAAAGTATAGTGTTTAAGACCTCCATTCAAGAAATAGGTAGCCAAACTGAACATTCCTTTTGCCTAGAAGAAGGTCCAAGTGATATATTTCACCTAGAAAAATAACTTCATTACCTAGTTGTACTGGAACCAATGCCTATTTCTTCTGTTGAAGTTATTCCATTTTGAAGAAAATAAAAGGAAGAATAAGTGAGGCAGAAGAACAGTAAAAGAAGCATAATTCTCTAACTTAGTGTCTAAGCTACCCCTTTTTGAGAGTGGTTGGGGTTTCATCCATGCTTCTGTCACTCTTTAAATGCTTTTCATTAAACAGTTATTTCACTAAAAAAAACACACCAGACCCCTCCAAAACAGGACCAGAAACCTGGCATTTCTCTACTTTGTGAGGCGTGTTTTCACTATATGTGAACAGGTATATCCTCCCTCTTGCAGTCTATCTGCTTACTGCTTTGCATCTCCTTATGAGTGGAAGGATGTTGTCACCTCTGGAAGGAATGAAGTTAATGTTCTGCCTTTTGCTTGTAGCATGCTAGTGACTGCTTCTCCTGAGGAGATGAGTCAATGATAAAGGTAACCAAGCACAGGAGGCTGCTCTTACCTGGAGGTAGAATTGAACATGGCAAGATAGACGAAGCAGCATGCATCACTGTGGGACTGTTTTTAGCCCCGGATAAACTAGTGAGAATCACAAAGAAACTGCAGTAATTGACAATACCATGTTTTGTCTTCCTCTCAATGTCCTTCCAATGAGGGAATCATATTCTATACCTAGATGATTTTCACGGCTGTGTGATTCGTCAGAGGTAATATGTGGTTGTCACTAAGGGTCATAGGATTTAGAAGTCTGAATTGGCAATTAAATACAAAAAATGTTGCAATGCGATTTTACTCACTTAATGATGATTTTCCATTCTCTTTGACAATGAGAAAAAAACACAACTTTCCATGACTGAAAGCAACAGAGGCTATAATTTACAGTTGTCTTTGTGTTTGAATACAGAGGGGAAGAAGTTTAGGTTCTTTACCTCACATTTTTCTTCATAGGTGCAAGTGGTGAGTTTTGCCACAGAACACAACTGGGATTCCCTAGACTTTTACGATGGTGCTGACAACAATGCTCCAAGGCTTGGAAGTTATTCAGGTGACTGAGAAGATTTTACAATAAGTGTTTCACAGATTCAACTCTTTACCGTAAACACACAGCTCTTTCTAGGTCTTTTGTATATGTGTGTGTGCATGTGTGTATGTTTTTTTCTCCTATAATCAACAACAGGTAGTATTCTTCATGTTTTAATCAGTCATCTCTTAGTGGACTTTTTCATAAAGCTGAATATTTGAAAATGTTAGAAATTAAATAACATTCAGAGGTTCCCAAACTAGATATCTATTAATCTAATTTTTTACCCACTCTTATAGCAGGGTCCAGAAACACAGACCTCACAATGGCATGCCTCTTGAAATTGTACATGACTAAAGGATGCATTCTTTATCCTTATTTTAGTTAAACGATGACAGTTCTGTTTGCCTAACTTATTGTTTTGTTTTGTTTTCCTTTATTCTACTTCATTCATGTGTATGGAATGAGATCACAGAAAATAAGATTGTTGTCTTGTCTTGTGCTGAAACACAACTAAATAATCAATCACATTTCTAAGAACAGCCCTACAAAATATTTTCAGAGCTGCTTGATATATTTGGCTGTTACATTTAAAATTATTCCAGTTACAGGATTTGCTCTTGCTTTTATGAAAACCCCGGTGGATTGTTCTCCTTTTGTGGACAAAAGCATGTAAAATTTGGGCATACACTTTGCTGGGTAAAAAACTGGCTGGCTGGTCGGGCCCAAAGAGTTGTGGAGAATGGAGTTAAATCCAGTTGGTGGCCAGTCACAAGTGGTGTTCCCCAGGGCTCAGTATTGGGGCCAGTTCTGCTTAATGTCTTTGTCAATGATCTGGACAAGAGGATCGAGTGCACCCTCAGTAAGTTTGCAGACGACACCAAGCTGGGCGGGAGTGTTGATCCGCTTGAGGGTAGGAAGGCTCTACAGAGGTATCTGGACAGGCTGGATCGATGGGCCGAGGCCAACTGTATGAGATTCAACAAGGCCAAGTGCTGGGTCACAACAATGCCATGCAAAGCTACAGGCCTGGGGAAGAGTAGCTAGAAAGCTGCCCAGCGGAAAAGGACCTGGGGGTGCTGGTCGACAGCCAGCTGAACATGAGCCAGCAGTGTGCCCAGGTGGCCAAGAAGGCCAGTAGCATCCTGGCCTGTATCAGAACTAGTGTGGCCAGCAGGAGCAGGGAAGTGATTGTGCCCCTGTACTCGGCCCTGGTGAGGCCGCACCTCGAATACTGTGTTCAGTTTTGGGCCCCTCACTACGAGAAGGACATTGGGGTGCTGGAGCGTGTCCAGAGAAGGGCAACGAGGCTGGTGAGGGGTCTGGAGAACAAGTCTTCTGAGGAGCGGCTGAGGGAACTGGGGTTGTTTAGCCTGGAGAAAAGGAGGCTCAGGGGAGACGGTATTGCCCTCTCTGACTACCTGGAAGGAGGTTGTAGCGAGGTGGGTGTTGGTCTCTTTTCCCAAGTAAGTAGCGATAGGACAAGAGGAAACAGCCTCAAGTTGTGCCAGAGGAGATTTAGATAGGATATTAGGAAAAATTTCTTCACCAAAAGCATTGTCAAGCATTGGAATAGGCTGCCCAGGGAAGTGGTTGAGGCACCGTCCCTGGAGGTATTTAAAAGACATGTAGATGTGGTGCTTAGGGACATGGTCTAGTGGTGGATTTGGCAGTGTTAGGTTAATGGTTGGACTTGATGATCTTAAAGGTCCGTTCCAACCTAAATGGTTCTATGATTCTATGATAATATAAATTTATATTAGACCCTGCTTCCCTGAGTGCCTACAGTTCATGTGTCTGATATTGTGTTGCATTGAAAATGTAATAAAACTTTTATAGGGACAGATATTTGGTATCATCCATGATGACAAAATATGGTTCAATTGGTTATGTGACCTCTCTCTCTCCCCCTCCCATCTTCTCTCCCCTCTATCCCCATTTCTCTTTTTCTCTCTTTTAATACACACACACACACACTTATGTATGTATTTAGTTCAGTTTCTGTGCATTTCAATAATATTTTGATTTCTTTTTTCAGGAACAACCATACCTCCACTTCTCAACAGCACATCAAATAATCTGTACCTAAATTTTCAGTCTGATATCAGTGTTTCAGCTGCTGGATTTCATCTTGAGTATACAGGTAATGCAGAAATGTTCAATTAATTAAGGGTGCTTGCTGGTTCCAGACATCCGGTGTACCTAAACTATATGAAAGAGGAATATTCAGTTCTATTGCACATAATGAGCTACATACTGTTACTTCAAAGTCATTGGTAAAATCCTCACTTAATTCCAAGGGAGCAAGATCAGGCCTGAAACCTGTACTGTAAGGACTGGGAAGTTTAGTTTGTCTTGCTTTCACCTTTAATTTGGTTTTGCTCTCTGGAAAGCTTTTCTGAACATACAGCAGCCAGGAGTAAATACAGATACGCTCATGTGACAATCCTAATACCAAGATATAACATATTTATATAATTGTTGCAGGCAAAACCAGCATACTGATTTGGGTGATTTCAATTTAACTTCTTTGCCAATTAACAATTAATTACTGATTTGAGTATTGAACAAAAATAATAACAAACAAACCATTAGGAAAAATCCCCTGCTTCCCTCCGGACACCTCCACACGCACACACACTTTTTTGTTCTCCAGTGCCCTTGCCTTGTACTACAGTCTGTCGCTTTGGTGAGGCAAGGGCAGTGCAGCAGATTAGGTCAGTGTCCTGTGGTTCCTGTGGTCCCTTTAGGGTCCCACCTCTCAGTGCCTGCTCGAGTGGACGCTCGGGCTCCAGCCCCTGCTCAGCCAGCTGCTTCGGCTGCTGCCTCTGCTCGGTCATGCTCTTCTCTCTGTCCTCCTCCAGTAAGGTCTCCTCTCTCCTCGTGCTCTGGCCTTGTTGTTCCTTTTCTTGGTGCTTACCACCTTTTCTTAAACGTTTTCACAGAGGCACATCTGAGTGGTTTAGAGGCACCACAAACTGCTTTGGTGGGTGCAGCTGTGTCCTGCCTGTTGGACCTGGCTGGAAATGGCTATGTCCGGCACAGTCTCCGGTCTCTTCCCACAGATGCCACCCCTGCAGCCCCACACCCCACCCACCCACCCCCAAAATCTAATTATGCACAACACAATATGTACTATATAGTATGGTTTTTTACATATGTATAGGACATGAAAATTAATCATTTACAGCGAAAATGAGAGACTAAATAAACTGAAAATAGCAGCTGTGCTTCTTAACTAGCTGACAAATGCTCACAGGTTGGTGAGAACACAGCAGAATTATTTCAAATGTTTTTACTATGGCTGAGTACCTCACCAGTGGAAAAGGCTATAATTATAAACATACTTTCTGTCTGAACAAGATTGCCTTAGCTGACTGACAGGAATTCTGGCACTCACTAATATTTTGTTGCAGATTTTTTTTTTTTTTTCTTCTCAGCTCTGCAGTTCCCTCTGCTCATATTGGTTCTGGTGTCTGATCTGCGCAATTGTGTCATGGTTATTTCTTGTCAGTTTTACAGTATGCAAATCCCATGCGCTACTTGTCTGATTAGCCAGTCGGAGAACACGGCCTTGCAAAATTGTTGCCTGATAGCTTGTCTATAACTAAACATTAATTACAGGTTAGAATTATCCTGCCATTTCCTTGAAATGCAGATAATGTCTCAGCTGCTTACAACTTCAGAGGGTAAAACACTGCAGGAAGTTATGAAAACAAAGTAAAATGAGACTGAATCCAGTGAAAGGGAAGATGTATCTGTGTATTCCTACGTGTCCAAATAACTGAAATATGTAGTATACTGCTGGTATACAACTTTCACCTCTAAATAAAGATAGAATTCACAGTATATCATTTAAAGTATTGGTCTGTGCCAAGAACAATAGCTATATATGTGTGTATGGATTTATGCAAGGGTGCATGTGTGAATCTGTACATATGTAATATGTTTTCTGCGTGAGTGTATGAACCCAAAATATATGCTGAAAATTTGCCATTCAGGAAAGAATACTGATGTCCCTCAGCAGATACCCAATTAACCAGTAGCTCAGTGAAATAGGCTGTTTTACAAGATTAGTGATTAATTAACTTTTCATGTGCAGGTGATAGCGATATATGATTAAAACATCATATAGACTTTGGGATGGAGTGAGGAAATTTCAAAACAATGTCTAAACCTGTAATCTTTACTGGAAACAAATGTAAACTTTAAGGGCAAAAATTTTGTAGCAAGTAAGGAATTGCAGTTGGAGAGTAAATTATGATGACTTCCGAATTAAGATTTTCTGTGATATGTGATATATTTTATAAAGATATGCACTAAAATAAACATAAATTATTGTGCATGTGTGGGAATTATTGAAGTAAAATCTATGGTATTCAAAGTACAGAATAGGATTAAGTGACCATAATAACTCTATAAAATCTGTGGAATACACAATCTGTAATTTGTTAATAAGAAAAATAAAATAGAAAATATTGTTAAGACTATTTTGAAGTTTAAAATAGAGGTACATTGTAACTAAACTCCTGTATTTCAAATTGCAAAATAATGAAATGATCTTGTAGAAAAAATGTGGAAAAATGTAAAACATAGGCATACCTGTTTGTTTACCACTCTCTGGCTCACACCACAGAACTAAAGCATGGTTTCAGAGCATGCAGTCTGGATTCCTGTCATGCAAAACTAAATAGGAGTGTGTACTTCAACACCTCAGGTAATGCCTTCAGCCACTAATGGACAATCAACCTATAGGACCAGATTAACTAAAGCTAATAATAATAAAACCCTTTAGTTTAGCACCTAGTGTGGATCTTGAGTCCTAGGCACCAGCTGTTTCAGTCCATAGCATAGATCCATGGCTATTACTCCCCACTACTCCCTAAGAAAGAAATAGTCTGTATTACCTGTGGATTAGAGGAAGATTTTATGGCTTTTTTTTTTTCATCTGTAGCTTAATTTTTTTTCAAGAAGAGGCTATGGAAAATTCTGCATTGGGCTGAATCATGAATTTGATACTGGAGATTAAGCTAAGGGACAATACTTTCTCATCATTGCTAGAAGGAAGACAACAGAAACTGTATCTTGTGTATCTTTTGGTTTTTTGTCTCTTGCAGCTTTATGCAACGGAGAGACAGGATTTTTTGTCAGGATTCCAGAACTCACAATACTGCTGTATATCTACTGAAATTTCTCCAGAAATGCATTGATCAGAACAGATTTCACTCTCCTCAGTTTTGCTGGTCATCTCTGACTCTCAGACAGTACTTCCTGCTCTAAAAGTTGTGATTATGTTTTTAGACATAGTTAGTAGATAGAAAGTAATGGCCACATCTTAATGCCAATGTTTCATAAATTTATTGCTGTCATGGTTTAACCTCAGTTGGCAACTGAGCACCATGCAGCCGCTCGCTCACTCCCCCCCCCAGTGGGATGGGGGAGAGAATCGGAAGGGTAAAAGTGAGAAAACTCATGGGTTGAGATAAAAAACAGTTTAATAGGTAGAGCAAAAGCCACGCACGCAAGCAAAGCAAAACAAAGGTAGTCTATGCCAAGGATGCACGGAGCGTCTGGGCCAGTCACAATGGGGTGCTTCTGCCACCCATTCCCAGTTAGACTTACTTCGGCTTCCAATACAGTTAGCTGTTGGGATCCCCCTGTCACCCCAGAAATACAGGTGGGTTCTGCCCCTTTACAGCTTGATGGCATTAGGGTACACTGTGCACCGGTGTCTACTAGAGCCTTATACTTCTGTGGGTCTGATGTGCCAGGCCACTGAATCCACACAGTCCAGTAAACTCGGTTGTCCCTTTCCTCCCCCTGGCTGGAGGCAGGACCCCTCTAATCCTCATCACAGTACTCATTTCTCACTTCTTGTACATA